>NW_021635963.1:0-91084 GCF_004799145.2 Neltuma alba | reverse complement strand
AAACATGATTTTATTTTTTAAGTTATCTAACATTCTGATTTTGTGTGTGATGCATTCAACATTCTAATACTATTTCTTAATATATCAAATAGCCTGATATTATTTTTTAGTTACATACAATATCTTAATTTTATTATGATTTATGGTGCTACGTACAATATAAATAATATCAGGGTGTTGAATACATTTAAGATATACAAATACATGCCAGAGGATATTCCTGTATTAAAAGCGCCTTTTGGACTTTTGTTTTGTGCATGGACTTGACGGATATCTACTGTTACTTTTTGTTCTTAATATAAGATCTCGTTTGACTTTTATTTTGGTCTTAAATAAAAAACCTAATCCACTTTGTCCCTCATATTTATTATTTTTTTCAAGGTAGTCCTTTTAATAATGGTAGTTCTAGCCAATACACGTGATTAGTAAGAATATTTTAGAAAAAATAACACATATTTATAACGAATAAACTAACTTAATTTATTTTCTTAATCTTTTCAAATTAGTCAACCAACTCTTATATTTAGGACTAGATGTAGTATATAGGTCGAGTTACAATTTAAGAGACACGAGGGCATAGAAGGCACCATAGAATTATGGTGCCTCGGTGATAATTATACTCTCGATTCATAATATTTTTGTCCACTCCTAAATAAAAAAATTATTTAAAGGGCTTTCTTTTACCCTAAATTTAATACTTCTAATATTGTTTCTAAATTTATAATTTTTTTTTTTCAAACGATTCCTATTGATCATGCATTTCTATATGTAAATGGAGTTTTTGTCAATAAGAATAATCTCCAATACAAATGGTCATAGGAAATATTTCAGAAAAATCTACACATTTTTTTCATATAAACAGCTAATCTAATTTCATTTCATTAATATTTGTAAATCAGTACTTAGCCCATACGTTAAAGATGGGAGATAATACCACAGGACCCTATCATTATAAGTGTCAGAAACTAAACAAGTGATCCCAAAAATATTTCAGTATCTTCCCCGAATGCAGCAATCTCGGCCTAAATCTCAGTGCCCTCTTTCTTCGGAGTAATAAGAAAGACAAGGAATTTCACACCACACGATGATCCCAACTTTAAAATGCGTCTCAAGAGCACCACTAGCAATTAAACAGAAACCAAACCAGTGCAGCATAAGAACACCGCTGCTATAATCCACTAAAGGTAGGTTCTAAATCAGACTGTTCCATCTTAATAGCCTAACGCGAGGAAGCTGATGCCAGGTCACAAAAATGATTTAAACGAGACAAAACAACCAATAGAGCCTCAAGAGAAGAAGTTAAAATCAATTTTCCTCATCCACCCAATTCCGTTTCGATTCGGCCATCCAAATTGACAGATGTGAAGCCATAAACATTGAACGAACGTCAAACTGAGGCTTACCAGATTGCTTGCTTTGATATGAACGCTTCAAAACCGTTTGGACGTATGTTAATGCAGAGAAGGCTCTTAAACTTCAAGAAATTTACAAATAAGTAATGAACAAAGTTAACAGCACCGGAGTTATCTGTACTGTATAAATATAAATGTTCTGCAGAGAGGTTTATTATAAAGTTTCCAAGGTTCAAAAAATAATTTCCATGTCATAAAGTTTATGGAAATTTTGCATTATCTTGCCTTTTATCCTCAGCGGCATCCATCTAGCTGCAGACATTGACGATGAAAAATACAAACAAAACTAACAGAGAAAAGGATAGGGATTGACCTATATTATTATCTCCGTTTCTTTATATAAAGTTAATTGATTAATTTGAGTAGATTAAAGAAATTAGTTAAGTTAGTTATTTGTAATAAACGAGTATTATCTTCTTAAAATATTCTTACTACTCAAGTATATGGTTAGAACTATTATTATTACACAAATTATTTAAAAAATTACATAAATATAAGAAAAAATGAATTGACAAATAAGTATTATATTTCCTAAAATATTTTTGCTAATAAAGTATATTGTCTAGAACTATTATTATTACACAAATTATTTTAAAAAATACATAAATATAAGAAAAAGTAAATTAAAATCTTAAATTAGAATTAGGATCAAAATAAAAATAAATAAACCCTTATTATAAGATTGGAGGTAGTATTTGAAACTATAAAAAACCCAAATTGAAAAGAGTCGTAAATACTGAGGACTGCTAAATTACTTCTTCACCGAAGAGAGATAAATTATTTTTTCAAAAAAGAATCTGCTTCGGTCAAGGAGGTTCAGAGTTCTGGTACTCGCCATTAATGCCCACAAGACTTTGACTTTGGTTATCCCTGTTTTTTTTTTTTTTGGATTACTCCATCCGGTATTCCAGGGAAAATAGGCGTCTTTCAGCCGTGACAACGTCCCCAAACTAATCCGGATTCGGGGGCTTGCAAGGATCCATACGGACGGCGCCCCCTGACCTTTTGGAGTGCTGCGTTCCCACGTCTCGAACTCGAGATCCGTGGTTAAATTAGGACGACCCCAACCAGTCGACCTAACCCCGTGGGATTTTATCTCTGTTTTAATTTAACAGAGCTGCCTGTTTTTAAGTGGAAAAATAAAACAACAGAGAAACATTAATCATTTACCAACTCAGAGACTAAAATCTAAATCCATTTTTCTCAAAACTGCCCAAGCAGACACTCAGTACTCTGTTCATTGCTCCACAGTCGCAGGCATGAATGTTATGACAATATTATTCGTCGTTACAAAAACAAAGCATTCTCTCTCTCACACACAAACATAGGATAGGCTCTATAGAAGAGCGCGCACAAACGCAAGTTGTTAAATTTTCTTTGTTTATTTCTTTTTCCTCCCAATCTCCTTCAATAGATTGAGGGCCGGATTCGACTCAGGCCCTCTTTATCCATTGAAGACGTGCCTGTTCCTGATATTAAAAAACGGAGGGATTGAACAAAAAAAGTTAGTTCTTCACTTTGACTAGAAGCTACCAATGATTAATTGATTTAGAGTATAGGACGAATATGATCCTGCTTAATCATGAACTGCTTTGCTGATTTTATATTAATTTTTCCGAATCAGCGCCCACCTTGCACACAAAGTGAGGACCCAGCATTTACTTGCTGTTTTCTTGCTCGACGATTTCGCGTACAAGATTAAATTACACTACAGATTTTTCTCAAAAGATAAATACAACTTTGCTGTGACAGAAAGGACGCGGTTTGAACACTTTGAAGGAGTAAGTGGTGGCGAGTGACGACGCTTTTCTCAAGACCCTGAAGCGGTACAGCTCAGAGATCCCTATTCGGAAACAAAGACGCAGGGTGCTTCATTACCACACTGTTTAAGAAACCTCTGCTTCTTCTCTCTCCTCCGCCGACATTATTATCTCGTCTGGGGTGGACAACGCTCCAAGGCTAAAAAAGCAGGCGAACAAGAGGAGAAGCAAAATTGAGGAACCATTTATCCTCTTTGCGGAAAGAAGCATGAGGGTTTATTAAAAAAAAGAAAAAGAAAGATTTGATCTTGGCTTCTTTTCTGAACATTTCCCCATAGTAGCATTTGGCTTAGAAAGGGAAGAAGAAACAGAGGAAAGAGGAGAATGGGACGGTCTAAGAGACTGGCTTGTCTCTTTCTGTTAGTTTTGCTGGTTACCTGCGCAATTGGAGATGACCCTTACAAGTTCTACTCTTGGAATGTCACTTATGGAGACATTTATCCTCTTGGAGTTAAACAACAGGTGCAATTTTTCTTCCTTTTTCTGGTTCTTTTGATATTTTTCTCTGGCACTATTCATCATCGTGTTTGTTGACTCCCGGGTGTGTGAAATGGCAGGGGATACTGATTAACGGCCAATTCCCAGGTCCCCAGATCGAATCAGTGACCAACGATAACTTGATTGTCAATGTTTACAACAGCTTGGACGAACCTTTTCTCATCTCCTGGTTAGTCCTTGTCTCCTCTGTTACTTTTTTCTTCCTTTATAGTCTTTTACTCTGCTGTACTGTGTTCTTTTCCCTCCATACTCTTCACAAGGACAAATAGGTGATGGAATTTTCCAAAGTTCAATGGCAAATGATGTCCCTTTCATGGGAAAAACACGTGTTAGTTTAGTTATTTCTGTAGATCTGGCAGCCATAATTGCTCGAACAGCCAAAGCATAGTTAGTGTAAGTCTGATATGAAGACGGTGTTATTGGTCGTAGGAATGGAGTGCAGCAGAGGAGGAACTCATGGCAGGATGGAGTTTATGGGACCAATTGTCCAATCCCACCAGGGAAGAACTTTACTTTCGTTCTTCAAGTGAAAGATCAGATTGGTAGCTACTTCTACTTCCCTTCTCTTGCATTCCACAAGGCTGCAGGAGGCTATGGTGGCTTCAAAATTGCTAGCCGCTCTGTCATTCCTGTGCCTTTCCCTCCCCCAGCGGGGATTTCACCATCTTGGCAGGAGACTGGTACAAGAGAAATCACACTGTAAGTAGCTCGCTTTTTCATCGCTGACACCAACTCTAAGACCCGGCGCTTCAAAAAATCATATGAATTGTGAACATTTGAAAGCTTTCGCGTGGCCGTGTCACTGTTCTTATCTTTTAGGTTGTAACTGTAGAATAGTCTTTACTGTTGAAGGAATCCAATCTTAAAATTGATAATTTGATGTTTATTTTTGTAGGATTTGAAGGCCATTTTAGACGGTGGAAGTGATCTTCCATTCCCTGACGGGCTCGTCATCAATGGCCGCGGCTCTAATGGTTACACATTCACAGTTGATCAAGGTACGGAAAAAGAATTTCTTCTCTATTCTTCTAATTTTTTTGCCTGCCTGTGTTCATATGCCAATGAAGCTATAATTACTTAGACATTGACTGTTATGTGTTTGGTGGTTTGTCAGGTAAGACTTACAGATTCAGGATATCAAATGTGGGCCTGACAACATCCATCAACTTCAGAATCCAAGGGCATAAAATGCTGCTGGTTGAGGTGGAAGGAACCCACACTCTCCAAAACACTTATAGTTCTCTTGACATTCATCTTGGCCAGACTTACTCTGTATTGGTCATTGCTGATCAACCGCCACAAGACTACTACATTGTTGTCTCCACAAGATTCACCTCCCAGGTGCTTTCTACGACCTCCATTCTCCATTACAGCAACTCAGCTTCCTCTGTTTCTGGCCCTCCCCCTGGCGGCCCAACCACCCAGATTGATTGGTCTTTAGAACAAGCTCGATCACTCAGGTACATTACCCTATTTCTTTCTTGACTCAGCAGTAAAAACTAAATTTCTTGATCAATCCTTTTAAAAACTTCATGCATGCTATATATGAAACCAGGCGTAATCTGACAGCAAGCGGACCAAGGCCTAACCCTCAAGGATCATACCATTATGGTATGATCAACACAACACGTACAATTAGGCTTCAAAATTCCGCACCAATCATCAACGGGAAGCAGAGATATGCCGTGAATAGTGTGTCCTTTATTCCTGCTGATACACCCCTCAAGCTTGCTGATTACTTCAAGATCTCAGGAGTTTTCTCCCTTGGAAGCATCCCAGACAACCCCACTGGCTCCGGTGGTTACCTTCAAACTTCTGTTATGGCTGCCGACTTCCGTGGCTTTGCTGAGATTGTCTTTGAGAATCCTGAAGACACCCTGCAATCTTGGCACATTGATGGCCACAACTTCTTCATCGTAGGGTGAGTTCACCTTCCCTTAAACCTGTTAATGGATTTTTTTGTTTTTTGTTTTTGGGATCATTGGAGTTCCTTATGACAACACTCGTGAGTTGGAATTTCGCAGGATGGATGGAGGACAATGGTCAGCTGCCAGTAGGTCGAGTTACAATTTAAGAGACACGATTTCTCGCTGTACTGTTCAGGTACAGAAACTCATAAATTATCATAAACCTTTTTCATTCATCTTGGAATCCCACCTGAAAACGTAGAATTTTGCTTGTTGGTATATGTGATTATGATGGAGCAGGTGTATCCCAAGTCATGGACTGCAATATACATGCCTCTGGACAACGTGGGGATGTGGAATGTGAGATCAGAGAACTGGGCTCGTCAATACTTGGGGCAGCAATTCTATCTTCGTGTGTATTCGGCTGCAAATTCATGGAGAGATGAATACCCTATCCCAAGCAATGCTCTCCTATGTGGTCGGGCTATAGGCCATAGCATTTGAGCTCTCTATACGATAAGAAGTAAGAACCAGTTCATTCATATACGCCCAGCATCAGTAGCAGTTGTATTCAAGGCTCAACTCGAGCCACTTTCCTCCTTCATTCCTTTCGCGGTATTCATTTTTACTCCATAGAGATTTTGTTTGTCCCAAGATATGGAATAGACGATTGATCATTTGAGCCTCATTTACGATATAATATAAGTAGTGATATGAAGTAATGTTCACGAATCAATGAATCATGTTATTTTTCCTAATTTTCTACCGCCTCTTTCAGGGTTCTTCATGTTTATTATTGTCCGCACATAAAAAGTTATGGTATATCAATTATATAATTTTGTATCTGACGTGTAGGCTTCGAGTTAAGTGCCAAAATATTATTGTTCATGTTATATAATTTTGCCTGTTAGAGCTACAGCAATAAGTTGATATAAAGTTGAGAATCGAACTCCCACCCTTATTTAAAAAATGAAAATTCTGTATTAGTTGCGTTAATTTATGTCTCAATAGTGCCTTAGGGCATCCCAAACGCGCTTATCCTGGTCATAAATGGGAAAAGTACCGGGACAGAGAAACCTGGAGCGAGGGGAATGGGGAAAAATAACACGCGTATTCCACCTATTTGTTCCCTAACCTTTTCCTTCTAATGATGAAGAGATTTTGGAGGGGGAAAAAAAAACTCTTATAAATTTATCTTATTAATAATCTTTTTCGCTTCTTCACATTCTGTTTTTTGTGTTTTATATACAACTATTGATGTGTTTTGTATTTTCAATTTGAAATTGATTTTTTTTGAATTCATAATTTAACATAAATTGTATAAATAATATGGTAAAACAATATTACTGATAAAACTCAGTTATCTAATTTGAAGAGATTAAAAGAGTGAAATAAATTATTTTAAAATATTATATTTATCTTTTTTTTAAGAATTAATTTATCTGATTTAAAAACTAATATATAATTTAATGATACATATAAGTATTTTAAAAAATCGTGTATAATATATATTAAAATTAAGTAGTTTTTTAATTTTTTAAAAATTATTTAATTAGGTTTTATATTAATAATTGTATCTACTTGTGATTTTAGATACAAGGCACAAGCGTTTTAATGGTGAAAAATACAACTCAAGACATTTCATCAATCGTTAAAACGTGAGAGACAAATTTGAAAATTCATAAGAAAACTCGCAACAAGAGAAGTTACTCCCCTCATTTTTCTCCCCATTATTTTAAGTGCTCATGAGAAGCAAAAGTGGAGAGAAAATAATTAAAGGCTGGTTTGAATTAATATTTTGGAATTATAATTTACTATTTACGAATAAATAAAAAATATATATTAAATTAGTTTTATTTTAACTTATATAAAATATGTTTATAAAATTAAATCAACTTTCCCCAATGATTCTCCCTCGGGTGACGGTCGGCTGTCCTATTTTTGTGAGGAGCGATCTGGACCATCCGTGAAGATTCACCTCAGCTTTGGTTCAGCTTCGTCCAATCGATTGGCAGGGACAGTATAGTATGAAAGGCCGTCTTGTTAAGTGAGCATCTCCTTTGTTAGATCAATCCCACGATGGAGATTGTGCACAAGTGCAGAACATAAGCCCACCAGATCGAAACGTGTGCATGAATCTTGCGGGGGAAGCAATTGTATTTTTAACGTTTCTCTCTGCAGGATGCATTTTCGGTAGGAGCCTCGTACGGACGGATCACGATGCGCTTGCTTCTCGGTTGCTATATTTATGTCTTTTTGGTCGAATGCTTGATCTATAGAGATCAAAGCGCTGACATAACGCACTCACGCGATCCTTTGTAAGTCTCCAGTGGTGTAGAATACTCCACGTGGTATCTCGGTTGTGGTCGCCACCGCAGAGAATCACAACCTGATATTGGACTGCGTTTTAGGCGCCTTCGTCCGCTGAGCATAAAGTAAGGGCCTCTTCCCGCCGTTTCGTACCAGGAGTCACCATCACTCACACTGCCATTCCTGTTTCCGGAACCGCTATTCTAATCTAACCTCTTCATTGTCACAAACCCTAGTAAATTTCCGTTAGCTGCATCGATGGAGCTACGTTCTCGGAGGCGACTTCCTACTCCTGATATCGATGGTAAACATTCCATCGCTGCGATTGTATCAACTTCTTTTTTCGTACTTTCATGCCTCTGGTGTGGTTTTTGATTGTTTTTGTTTTATGATAACATGATAGGCATCAGAGGATTGGGTTTTAGTTTCTTGCTTTTTTTTTTTTTTTGACTTTTCCCTCTTGTGGTTCACTTCCGATGTCTTTGCGCTACTTTTCTCTGCATGAGAGTGATTACTTTGCGGGATAAGATTTTTAAATAGACGACAGGAGAACAGGGAGTTATTATTGCCTTGTTGGCAAACTTTGTTGCGGTCAACTGGTTTATGTCCCGTGCCCGTCTTTTCTTCGCCATTACTGTTTGGAAATTCCCATATTGTTAAGCCAGTTTGGATAGCGGCTTGAAGGTTTCCTGGTGGGGTTTAGAAAGAGGTAGGATCTTGAAGTTTTTGTGTTCTTGCTCCTCACCCATGTGCTAGAAGTCCCAGCAGTCTGGGCCAGTGCGGGGTGATCCTTAGTTAAAATAGAATGCTGAAGATTGGGTCCTTAGCGTGGGTTTACTGAATTCACTGTCTTTTCCTCCTTGCTTATTTTGATGGTTTTGTATAATGTAGCAACAAGAAATGAACAACCACCCGATGATGCCTCTGGAGAAGCTAAAACTGCTAGCGATTGTGGCAATAATGCAATTGAAGTCTCTTCAGATGGTCTTATAACCTACTGATTATTTCTTTCGGAATCGTGGGTGGCTGTTGACAGCGTGATTCTATTTTGAAGTTTTAACCACTTCAATCTAAACCTTCAAATAAAATCTCTTTCTTTTCCTCCCTGGTTTAGTATAGAAATCTTTATAATGCTAATGTTGTAGTCTATTTCGTCCTCATGACATGCCTGTTGATGAGAAATGATTTCATGTAGATGAAGCAGCTTTGAACTCCTTTCCTGACTTAAATGAAGAACCTACTTCAAGCTTTTGCTCTTCTGATGGGTTAGGCGACAGCTCTGACTCATCTCGGCCTGGAAAGAGAAGAGGAAAGAAAAGGAGAAAACTCAGCTCTAAAATTGGAGAGTCCAGTCAGGACATAGGAGTGTTGGAGCATGGGGACGATGATGGCTCCTCAGGAGTTCAGCAGCAATCAACTGAACATGATTTGGCTAGCCTGAGAAAGAAGAAAAAAACCAAAAGACCAAGAAAAAAAACAAAACAAGTGTTGTTGTGGAATGTTTGGGAAGAGCAGCATGAGAGATGGATTGATGAGAATTTTTCAGAAGATGTTGAGTTGGGTCATCAGAATGAACTAATGAATGAAACTGCTGAGGCTTCCTCTGACCTTACCATGCCGTTACTAAGATACCAAAAGGAATGGCTAGCATGGGCTTTGAAACAGGAGAATTCCGAAATTAAGGGGGGTATTCTTGCAGATGAAATGGGGATGGGAAAGACTATTCAAGCAATTGCTCTTGTCCTTGCCCAACGTGAAATCCGGCAAATGGTTTGTGAACCAGATGAAACATCCTCTTTGCCAGGTTCATCTACAGCATTGCCTTGGATCAAAGGAACGCTTGTAATTTGTCCTGTGGTTGCTGTCACTCAGTGGGTTAGTGAGATTGATAGGTTTACTCTAAAAGGAAGCACCAAGGTGCTAATTTATCATGGGGCCAAGAGAGGGAAGTGTAGGGAAGAGTTCTCAGGGTATGATTTTGTAATAACTACATACTCTACTGTTGAATCAGAGTATAGGAAGCATATGATGCCTCCTAAAGAGAAGTGTCAATATTGTGGCAAATCTTTTAGCCAGACGAAGTTATCTGTTCACCAGAGATATTATTGCGGGCCTGATGCTGAAAGAACAGAAAAGCAATCGAAGCAATTCAAGAAAGAGAAAAAAGAAGTCAATATAAAGAAGAAAATTCAGAGGAACATGGGATCAGGGAATTCAGATACCAGATGCAAGGGGTCGTCACTTTTACATTCTGTAAAGTGGCAGCGGATCATTTTGGATGAGGTCAGTTTTTATCATTATTATGGCATTGAAATGGTTCTGTTTCATGAAATAAAATCATCTGTTTACACATTTGAATTGTCCTGTTCACCCATTTGTCTAAAGTAGTTGGAGCATGGTTTCTTTCTTATTTGACTGTGCCAAGTCTTTTGCTTGTATCTTGACAAGAAATTGACCTTTATACTTTTAAATTTATAAAATAGGCGCACTATATAAAATCTAGACAATGTAACACTGCAAAAGCAATTCTTGCTCTAGAGTCTTCCTATAGATGGGCGTTAAGTGGAACTCCCCTTCAGAATCGTGTAGGAGAGCTGTATTCTCTGGTCAGTTTACCGTCTTATGTATTTTGCCATAATCTGGAAAGTTTATGTTTTAAAGATGATTTACTTGCTATGCTGTTAATACAGATACGTTTCCTGCAAATAGTTCCTTATTCCTATTACCTGTGCAAGGACTGTGATTGCAGGATTCTTGATCATAGGTATGTGTGAACTTAACTACTGGGAACATGATTTATTGTTCATTTTGGTTTTGCTTGTTTACCCTTTGAGGAACTGAATTGTCAGCTTCTTTTTCTATTCTTTTATTATTTTATCTGTTAAATGACGGTTTCCATGTTTTGTCATTTATGTATAATTCAATAGCTTAAAGCAAGCTGCTTTTACCTTGGCCAAAAAAAAAAAAAAAAGCGCTTCTCTTTTCTTTATAAAGGTTTTCTTAGAATTATTTTTCATCTCTTTACTTCTTTGAAATGCTCTATTGTGCTCTGTTTTGTTGAGTATGCAAAGGCGAGCATCCCTCTAAGCGCCCTTGTGCTTTTATATATCTTGCAACTATATTGTTAACATGTTAACTTTATGCTTCTGAGTTGTGATCATGATGCTTTTATGCAGTTCTAAGGAATGTTCAAACTGCCAGCACAGTTCTGTCAGACATTTCTGTTGGTGGAATAAAGTAAGTTTTGTAGTTTATTTGCCTTTTTTGCATTTGTTCCAGTCAAGAAAAACAAATCCTTGCTGTTTGATACAAATTAGTACTGACATATTCTGTTATTGAATATTGATAAGTTTGTAGCCACGCCAATTCAATTATATGGAACCGATGATCCCGGTAGGAGAGCAATGATATTGCTTAAACACAAGGTTTTAAAAAATGTAATATTAAGGCGCACTAAATTAGGCCGAGCTGTTGATCTCGCACTTCCACCTAGAATCGTAAGTTATTATTTGCAATGTGGCAAAGTTTGCGATTTTGAATATAGAAAAGGTATGTAGTGATCTCTTCCGTCAATTCCTTGCAGGTTTCACTGAGAAAGGATAGCCTGGATATAAAAGAGCAAGACTATTATGAATCATTATATAATGAGAGCCAGGCGCAGTTTAATACGTATGTCACATATTCTGCTTACTATAGAAATACAATGAAGATAAAGTGAAGCAGATTCTTTTGTTGTAATAACTAAAATTTAACTTTTATTTTTCACAAGATGTTAATCACCAATATATGCATGAAATTTATTTTTAATCTGGAGGAAGAGAAGAGCCGTATATTTTTGTTGACTCTTTTATTCGTTGTCTTTCTGCTTCCTATCTAAGTAATCAATTTGATTCTCCATCACAGATATGTGGAATCGAATACTTTGACAAATAACTATGCTCATATATTTGACCTCCTCACCAGACTCCGGCAGGTGTGTGTTTATTTCAATGGAAGAGGAAAGAACTTTGACATTTACACCTTATGATGCAGCCCCTTCAAAACTCTCTCTCTCTGTCTCTCTCTGGTCCCTTCCCCCGATTTTAAATTTGTTAAATGAAGGATGATAGACATTATTATTTGAGGCCTGTGTATTTGTATGGAACCATTGGATGTCCTTGACCTTGAATTTCCCACATTTTGATCATATCCCTATATTGTCTTGTTATTTGATTTTGTAAATTTCTTTTACTCTAATGATAATATGGAACTTTATTTTGCTCTAAAATTTTAGTGCAAAGTGAGTGACATGTTACTGAAGATATGACTTCCTGGGTAGACTGTCTAGAACTAAGAGTCTTAGACTGGTATAAATCATTTTCAATTTTTAATAATTTAGTTTTTTTTATCTCTTTGAAATATCTGATTTTTTATTTCCTTAACAATGATTAATAGTTTTTTTAAGAATAGTAGGGTGTTCTATTGGCATGACTTCATTTATTTTTTTGATTTACATGAATAGGGTTTCCATACTCTTCATTTTAGTCTGGATTATTCTTGTGAGAACTGGGAGGTAGGTTCTTTTAGTACTTGTCGAGTAATGAGCAGATTTTCATTTCTGTTCTTGTTCTTGCTCCTTCATGTAAGATTTTTCTCTCTGCCGACAAAGAAGTTCTACAAGTTACGAAGGAAACTTTGAACTCATTTTGGTCTTGGGTTGACGATAGGAATTGAAGTCTGTGAGATGTGATTTTCTGCTGTTCCTCAGTAGCTTGATAGTAGAGCATTCTGCTGTTAATTGATCTCAAATATCTCTTTCTTGGATTACAGGCTGTTGACCATCCGTACCTTGTGGTATATTCTCAAGCTGCATCATTAAAAGCTGGGGCTGACGTTAGCGTTGACGATGTTGAACAAATATGTGGCATTTGTCATGAGCCTGCAGAAGATCCTGTCGTTAGTTCATAGTCCCCTTACTTTTTATCTTCTGTCCGTTGGTTCTTTACAGCAAAATTGGTGTACTATTGTATCCTTCAACTACATTTTTCCTGTTGTTTTCAGGTTACCTCATGTGAACACATCTTTTGTAAGGGATGCTTGATAGACTTCTCTGCTTCCTTGGGGCGAGTGTCATGCCCTTCATGCTCCAAATTACTTACTGTTGATTTAACTTCAAACAAGGATGTAGGGGATCAGTCTAGAAAAACAATAATAAAGGGGTTCAGATCCTCAAGCATTTTAAATAGAATTCGGCTTGAGAACTTTCAAACAAGTACTAAAATAGAGGCATTGGTATGTGACATAAGTGAGTTACATGATATATTTATTGTTTTGGGCTTTCTATTGTCTAGAAAGTATGAGTAGTTTAGCTAAGCATGTTTTTATGTTTCTTTTTGTTTGTTGTTTTATGAAGCATGAGTTACATGATATATTTTTTAATTGTTTTGGGCTTTCTATTGTCTAGAAAGTATGAGTAGTTTAGCTAAGCATGTTTTTATGTTTCTTTTTGTTTTTGTTTTATAAAGCATGACATTTATAGGCAGTAAATAATAACATCGGTTACACAAGCATGTTTTATGGTTCAACTGCACATTGGAAAAGATAACCTATATTCTCTGTCCGATGCATGCCTTTTACAATCCCTATACCCCTGTGCCTTACAAAGCTGAAATGGCTGTAGAGAGAAGAAATTCGATTTATGGTAGAAAGGGATGGCTCCGCAAAAGGGATTGTTTTTAGCCAATTCACTTCATTCTTGGATCTCATAAACTATTCCCTGCTCAAGGTAATTTTACATGTGCTTTTCTATATTATTAATGCAAGATTCATTGCAATAATCATATGATGTCTGAATTGCAGTCTGGTGTTTCTTGTGTTCAATTGAATGGAAGCATGTCATTAGCTGCTCGGGATGCAGCCATTAAGAGATTTACTGATGATCCAGAATGCAAAATTTTTCTCATGAGCATGAAAGCCGGTGGTGTTGCCCTCAATTTGACCGTAGCATCACATGTGAATAATCTTCTTTATTCGTTGTGTTTCATGTAGAATTCATCAGTTTGCTTATTCAACTGTGAAATTCATCAAATTTGTATATAATTGTTGCCTAATCTATCTCTTCTATCTTTTCACATATGGATCTATATACTTGGCATAGGTTTTCATTATGGACCCTTGGTGGAACCCAGCCGTGGAGCATCAAGCTCAAGATAGAATTCACCGGATAGGGCAATATAAACCAATCAGGTGCTTCTTGCGCTCTCGTACTCTTAAGCTTAGAGTAGGCATGAGGCAATGGAAAAATTAATGGAAGCAGAGGTGTTCCTGATGGAGTTCTGACTTGGTTTTGTTTACTTGGTCAGAATTGTCAGGTTTGTGATCGAAAACACTATTGAGGAGAGGATTTTGAAGCTGCAAGAGAAGAAGGAGCTAATATTTGAAGGGTAAGTTGGCTTGACAGGTGTCATGTCAAATTGTCAATATATACTTATTTTTCTCCCTTTCCTCGATAGGACTGTAGGCGGCTCTGCTGAGGCTCTGGGCAAACTCACGGAGGAAGACATGAGATTTCTATTTGTTACCTGATCAGTGCAGATTCCCGCTTTTGAACAGTTTTCTTGACGCTGGATTGAAGTGGGGCCACTATAGTGGGGTGAGAGTGTGGTGGCCCGAGGACTTGGACAATCACCCAAAATCTGTGTGTTCGTGCTTTTGTTTTTTCGCAAGTCCTAGAGTCTAATTTCCGACTCAGCAACATGATCATGCGTAGCTTTAGCGAAACTTCCGAGTATCTTCAGCACTTGTATTGTGGGTCTCCTCATCCACATTTGGAGTCATGCCCATTCCTTTCAAACCTATCCTGGATAAATGTTTTCCTCTTTTGAGAGTGAAGTTTGAGGCATAAGCTTATCAACTTTCAACTTCCTCAATATGTGGCAGTGCAGTGTAAGGATTCTTTAGAAGCTGTACTACTTGCTCATGTTCTGATGTTGGAAATAACTTTTTTTTTCTCTCTCAAATTGTTGGGGAGTTCTATTTCGTTGGAAATGAGCAGACTTCTCTCAAAAAATTATTTGTCATAGCAATAATGAAATGTGCAAAGTCAGTTAAATCGAGCTCCTCTTCTTTTATTTTATCAATCCATTGCCTTGTACGTTTTTATGGTGAATTTTCTTTTGGTATAAATCATGCACTTGATCATTTGAATTTATAATCTCATATTTAAGACAATCTTAATAAAAATATTTGATTTTAGCTGGCATTGACCTCGACTTTATTGTGGATTTTATTAGTGGAAGCTCATTTTGACAAAGAAAATCTAAAAATCCACGCAAAACAATTAAAAAATAAATAACTTCTCCCTTCTAATTAAATTAATATATGTATATATTTTTATATACTATTATTATTTATCCTATAACAAACCCTGTTTATTAATATTATTAACACTTTATGAAATTTACTTGTTTTAATCGAATTAGATAAAGTTATATTAAATCTATAACTATAAGTCTTCTCTTCCGAAGAAGGGTAGATGGCTAGATGCGGGTGCGCCACTTTCATTTTCATATTTGAATGACTTTTAAAGAGGCGAGCGACTAACCGGCAACCTCTCGGCGATCACTGACCACGTGTCTACGTGTTTCCTTTTCATTGGGGCACAGACACACGGCCCCCCACAAAACTTTCATACGCGCACTCGCACGCGCTCTTCGCTGCCGCCGCCACTGCGTTTTAAATAAACTATTTCTCCTCCTTAATGCCCCAAAAAAAAACTCCTCATTTCTTCCCCCATTGTCCTCTTCTTCTTCCACTGAAGAGCAATTTTAGGCAGCATAGCAAGATGATTCAGCTACTCTACACTGTGATTTTTGGTCAAATGATTCTAATTCTTACACTTCTTTTCAAGACCCCGCTCAGGAAGCTTATGATTATTACCTTGGATCGGGTCAAGCGAGGTCGGGGCCCCGTCGTCGTCTCCACTGTCGGTGCTACATTGCTCATCGTCCTTGCTTCCAGCCTTTATAGTATGGTCACGATCCAGCGACGAGTCCTTGAGGCTGGACTTGTCAATCCCACTGATGAGGTTCTGATGTCCCAGCACATGCTTGAAGCATCTCTAATGGGTAATTTCCTATCGTCACATCTCATTTTTGTTTCCTCCGAATGTTGATTTTCTGTGAAATTGTTGATTTTTTTTTCTTGTTTGAAGTTTCTTGGTTCTCGATTGCGGACTTGCGGGGATCAAAACCTAGCCTGGACTATCGCACTGCCTTTCGCTTAATTCGATCCTTTACTTGTTTGATAAGAAATCTGAATGAATGGAATCTGATGTTTATGATTACTGGAAAGTGGAAATATATAACAATCCAGTTAAGATTTGTGGATCCAGTGTCTGCGGATTGTGCTGAATTACACCCTCATGTTAAAATATTACCCTTCCAATAAAGGGGAAGAGGAGCCTGGAAAACTTATTAATCTTAGTTAAGGCATATGGGACTATTAGCTTTGAGGACTCTGCTAGCTTATATACAATACATTGATATTATTCACAAAGAAAGCGCTATGCCTCAGCTTATCTGGAGCAAACGTGAGTCGAAGGATGGGATTCTGGGCGTTCCCCATTTGTATATTGCAATCTGTTATGGTCTAAGTTGGAGTTTCCCGTTCAGTATATCATACATGGATGTTCGGAATGTTTGGTTTCTACCCTGTTCTGAAATTGTATGATCAATTTTATACGAGAGCTTCACTTCGTTTTGGGGTCTCATTCCACTGCATTTGTGTTAGACTGCATATTTCAGGTGTATGAGATTTTTTCTTAGGGTGTGGGTGTTTGGAATTTGGAGTTGCCACGACTGAAATTTTCTTCAGCATGCCTATTATATTTGATTTTCCCCTCAAAATTTATGGATTCTTTGAGTGAGAACTGAGAAACATTATAGACCTTTTGGCTAATCCTTCTTGATTCTTATGACAAATCTAACAATAAAATGGATTTTTTATGGTTATGCACTGAAACTTCTGGATTGTGTAGACCATGTTATGTGCTTTACAACTGTTTTTTTTTTTTTTTAAATTCTTTTACAATGTAGTTTGTGGTATACTCCAACTGGTTACCTTCGACCAGATGGAATTCTTGGTTCTATATAATTTTTTTTTTTTTTGGGATGAATTTTTGCTACATTCTTTGATATATATTATTTGTTGAAATTGAGTTTTTACACGTTATGTATGCAGGATTTGTGCTTTTCCTTTCTTTGATGATAGATAGGTTGCATCATTACATAAGAGAGCTTCGATTACTCAGGAAGACCATGGAGGCTGTTAAGAAACAGAATCGAAGTTTTGAGGATGGTAAAAACAGCAGTTCTGAAGAGCATAAAGCATTGACGGCGGAAATTGCAACACTGAAGAACAAAATAAAGAATCTGGAATCTGAATGTGAGGTTGAAGGAAGCAAGGCTAAGACTTTGGAAGCTGAAGTGGAGGCTCTGAAAAAGCAATCTGAAGGGTTCCTCATGGAATATGATCGGCTCTTGGCAGACAATCAGAGTCTTAGGAGTCAGTTGGAGGCGATTGACCAGAGTTCTACTCATCTGGAGAACAAAAAGAGCATGTGAGGGTTCAAACTCCTAAGAATGCAGTTTCAGTTTTGCTGCTTCTGTTATGTTGCCAAACGTCATGGGTTTGAAACATAGAGCATGAGGTCGTAGAGAGATATAAATGATAAATGAAGAACGGAGGGATGCTTTTGTATCTTTATTAAACTGGCTGTAGTTAAAAGCAGTTGATATACTTATTAATGTACATTTATTAATGTACATGTAATATGGCCAACTCTTAATCCATTTCTTGTGATGTTTAGATGTTTGCTAAATGAATGCGCGCCCTTTTGTAACTTGGTACCAGAATGGAACCCTAACCTTTCGGTGCCCCTTGCTTCTGCCTCTTGGGTATGTGATGGAATATTTTTGAATTAGACGACATATATACATACAGGCATACATATTTATTTATCAAAATCTGTGACAGGTTAGAACATATCTTTATAATTAACTTGATATTTGACCTAAAAAGAAGAGAGGAAAACTGTGTCCTAGCTCGTCATGCTCCTACTGAAGTTCAAGTACGTTTCACGGAGTGGTTTATCCACCACAAGTTTCACAATCTAATGAAGCATTACTTTCTAAGTAAAATGGAGAGAGTTTTTGTGCGAATTCAAAAGCAGCATAAGTTGCAAATGAAGGCTAGCTTGCATTAGCAGGCGAAGCCATCTTTGACTGTTAGCTCTGTATTTATTTACATATTTAAATATTTTTCCTTCTTCCCTTTGACCTGGCTATCCTATCAGGCTCCTGATTTTCTGAACTGCTCTCTGCATTTTTGCTACTGAATTTTGATGGGGTTACTCTTATACAACAATGAATTACTGATGCAATATAGCGGCTTTATAAACCAAAAGAATCAAATCCTTCATAATAGTTAGGGAATTGTAAATTGTTTCGCTGTAACCATCATCCCCCTCTCACTCAGTGCCATTAAATGCAGGCATGGCAAACCGTCCATTGTTGACCTGCTAATATGGCACCATCATGTTTAGCGATAACCATCGACATACCTGTCCTTTTCATTGCTATCTATTTGGGTTCACGTCTCTGCAATATGGTTTTCCCCTTCTCGTCTGATTTCATTGTACCTACAACCATCATCAACTTAATCTTGGTGATCATCATGACACAATAACTGAAAGGGCATAGTACTTTAGGAATAAAATAAGCATGTTGCTTAAAAAATAAAGAGTTATATGTAATTTTTAAGTATTTGTTATTTAATTCTAAAAGGAAAACGTGGTTTAAAAAAAAAAAAAGGCACGGTGAACAGATCAAAAATACCAACATAAGCAATCCTTTATTGGCTCAACATTCTACGACGTGCCTTTTCTGGCCGATGGATTCCATTTCTGCAGCTAATGCCGAGATCTTTTTTGTTGGCCATTAATATCTTCACTAATTGTACTTAATTGACATAAGCAGGGTCAAGAATCCAACAGGTTAATTCTAATACGACTCTGCTCAACTAAGTAGGCAATTTCGCCTTTGCCATTTGAAATCGGACTGGGACCATAAACTTGCCTGCTGATTTTTTAGAAAAAGAACCTGCGCCAATCTCGGTTACGTTTTTGCAGACTATGAATTTCTTCTGAAAAGAACATTATTCATGTATCGTATGGAGAACCTGAATAGTTCTGTACAAATGTGTAGTGGCATGCGGCGACAAATGGGTCCTTGAACCCACCGGATGACGCAGAAAATTTTGACTTGCAAGTTATCCACTCACCACTACTTCTGCTCTGAGAAGTGATAGCTTCTCCCCTCAGAATGCTTCAATATTAAAGTAGGATAAAAGTTTAGATAAGTTAGTTCTTAATTTGCAAGGGTCAAATAAGCTTTAAGGCTCAATAAGCATTTAAAGAGATGCTTATGGTAACAGGGTCTTGACAGAATCATGATTCAAACATATACCTTTATAAAGCATGAAAGAAACACATTTCTATGAACCGTACTAACCTTCCCTGTGTGCTTCAACTTTTTAGGTAGAGCATTAAAGGTGAGTGCATTCGTGCGTACAGCTTGATCCATTTCCTACATTTCAGACTCTGATTTGGCGCAGTGACCAATACAGACAAGCCTGATTTCAAATCGTGAATTCATTTGAAGAGTCATTTGTATGCAATGCTTCACCAACTTCTGCGGGCGAAAGCGATGTGCATGGAAGTGGATGTTTGTGTGGGGGCACAAATCAACGTGACGTACCCAATAAGTGATGCTTCTTGGAAAAATCACAAACATTGAGAGAATTTTCCAATCTATAGTCTTCATGTACTCGAATGCAGCCAAGAAACTTCATTTAATATAGAAATTAATGCACGCCACTCGATTGTTCACGCGCGTTTCGGTGTTGGAGAAAATCTTCAAGTCTACAAAGGTATGAGCGTCGATATTTTAATCTACTATGAACCAAATTCCTTCTATATAGCTGCTTCGTGAGGAAACAAAAGAAAATAAGGACGTAGTATCAAACACCTAATGCGCACAAGACAAGACATGAGTTTCCATCGGTAATTTTCATTCGGATCTTTCAGAAAACGATAAAAAGCAAGAAGCTCTAGAAGTTTATCCAAAAAGGGTCCGAGGAAGATCAGGTATAGCTGTAAAGTAAACTGACGACAGAGAACAGTACAGTTCGTGAATCGTGTGTGAAACAAAGTCCAAAAGGAGCAGCCGAGTCAGCACCCTAAAATTCCATTTTTAAATCGTTATTTTATTATTTGGCTGCTGTCTCCCACCCTCCGCCCGAAACAGGACGAAAAATTCTCTGCAACTTGCGCTACCCGGTCTCTGGCTTCTGCTTATAAATTTCGGGAGAACCACACCAGAATGATCGTAGCAAAACAAAACAAAAAAAAAGGCGGAGTCCCAGAAAGATTCACGACCTCATATGGCAGTCTCCATCGACGTTCCAATAATCAGCAAAATCCAATCTTCCTTAACCTCTATTCTTTCGAATTTTCATGCAGGATACTTCAGAATCAGCCTGTCTCTCTCAAGCCAAGCCTTGTTATGGAAAATCCTGAAAGAACAAATCCAAGACGCTCATACTCTCAGACATATATTCTCAGTAATGCCCTCCACGGCCTTCATTCTCCTTTGGTCCCTCTCACTACTCACACTCACGGCCCTCTCTCTTCTCTACCTTCTCAGGTGCTTCTTTCACTTCGACATGGTGAGGGACGAATTCCTGAACAGCGTCGGAGTAAACTACCTTTTTGTCCCTTGGATTTGCTGCCTTATGTTGCTTGAATCATCGCCGTTTCTTCCCCGAACCGCAATTTGTCATCAAGTACTATGGAGTGTGCTGGTGATGCCGGTGTTGGCGCTGGATTTGAAGATTTACGGCCAGTATTTGACCAAGGGGAAGAGGCATCTAGCGATTGTGGGGAATCCGACGAGCCAGTTGACGGTGATAGGGAACATGGTGGGGGCGCAGGCGGCGGCCCGTGTGGGCTGGAGGGAGAGCGCGATGGGGATGTTTGGGGTTGGGATGGCACATTACGTGGTACTGTTCGTGACGTTGTATCAGAGGTTGCCTGGAGAACACAATGGAGGTGTTCCGGCGACGCTGAGGCCGGTGCTGTTCTTGTTCTTTGCGGCTCCGAGTGTGGCTAGCTTGGCTTGGGGCTCCATTATCGGCCACTTCGATTCTGCCTCCAAGATGCTATTTTTCCTCTCCCTCTTCCTCTTCATGTCGCTGGTAATTCTTTCTTTCTCATCATCACGTGTTTACAGTTTCATCATTGGGGTTTCTGCTACTGAATAAATTCGTTGGAAAATATGAACAGATAACGAGGCCGGTGATATTCAGGAAGGCGATGAGGAAGTTCGACGTGGCATGGTGGGCTTATTCGTTTCCTCTGACGGCTCTGGCATTGGCTTCGGCTCAGTACGCCGAGGAGGTTAAAGGAGCCATGCCGCATGCGCTCATGTTGCTTCTGTCTTCCATCTCCGTCGTGGTGTCTCTGTTCTTAATGGTCGTCACTGTTCTTCATACCAACTTACGCTTCTCGTAGCACTGTGCAACAGCATGATCCAAGATTTTTCTGTTCTTGTAATTTTGTGTACATATGAAAAATTCTCACGTTATAATCTCCCCCCAGAAAATTGGGGTTCTCTCATTGAATTATCTCTATGATCTTTTTCCATTTTTTGACCAGCGCTGTATGATCCTTTTTTGGTTTCTTCTTCGAGCAGTAATTGTTATCACACACAAGTAAAACTAAAAATATTATTTATTTTACTGTTATTGACATACGAGTAAGTTTATATTTCTAAATCCTCGTGTGCCAATACAAAATTTGAGATTTATTAAATAAAATGGAAAAGTAAATTCTTTCCTCAGATTTACCCTCCCTCAATTATTAATTATATAACTTGACGTAATCTCTGAATTTTTAACGCATCGCAGTTAAAATTAAGACTCAGTTGTATATAGGGCTTGTGGAAGAAGAAAGATCTGCAGAAAGTAGGAATGAGTCGCAAAGCCACGAGAAGGAAGAGTGCGAAGAATAGACAAAAGCGTGGACGGAAAATAAGAGAATTGAAAGCCACCATTTTTCCCTAGTTTAGTTTCCCCCCAGTTTAGCCTTACATTTCCCTAACAAGCCAGCCACCAAAATTGGGTAGAGGAATCTTGTGGCAAGTGTATAAAGGAATCTTATCGCAGTAAGGTGTTATTTATATTTTTATTGTATACAGCATAAAAAATCTCGAAACATCACAACTAATTATTTACATGCATATGATAATACTCTTGTAGTACTTAATATAGAACCTAATTAGAGAATTAATGTTGGTCCTATATGTAAAATCTATTTTATATGTTTACCAATTTTTTTTCAAATTAGCCTTATTATTATTTTTCAACAATAATTAAGTAGGAGAGGGAGGGAGGAAATTAAGAAAAATACTTAGGGTATTAAAAAAAAATATCATATTAACTAATTTAACTAATAACCTTAATCTAAGGACCCAATGAGTAATAAATAAGTAAAACAAGTTATCTATACAGTATGGAACAAGTAGATCCTAAAATAAAAACCATGTTTTTATGATGTGTTTGGTTCAAGGGGAATGGAATGGAAGGAAGGGAGAAGAAATTATTTATATTCTTAATGTGCACAGGTTACCAAGTTAATTAGTCTTGCTCATGCTTGTTGTCTCCTATGATCCACAATATGCTTTATTTAGCCTTGTTTAGGGCTCCCCCCCCCCCCGGCGGCTATTTATGAAACATTATATGCTCTTTTCTGTTGGTTAAGTTTTTGTTTATATTTCTAAATCCTCGTGTGCCTGTACAAATTTGAGATTTATTAAATAAAATGGAAAAGTAAGCTTTTTCCCAGATTTCCGCTCCCTCAGCCATTGATTATAACTTGACGTAACCTCTGAATTTTTAACGCATCGCAGTTAAAATTAAGACTCAGTTGTATATAGGGCTTGTGGAAGACGAAATATCTGCAGAAAGTAGGAAGAAGCCGCAAAGACACGAGAAAGAAGAGTGCAAATAATGGAGAAAAGCGTGGACGGAAAATAAGAGAATTGATCAAAGCCGCCACTTTTCCCTAGTTTAGTTTCCCACCAGTTTAATCTTACATTTCCCTAACAATACAGACTCCAAAATTGGGTAGAGGAATCTTGTGGCAAGTGTATAAATTAAAGGAATCTTATAGCAGCGTGTAAATTTTTAGTTTGCAAGCGTATGAATATTCTGAAATACATTAAGGTGTTATTTATACCTTTATTATACACAGGATAAAAAATCTCGAAACATCAGAAGTGATTATTTACACGCATATGGTAATACTCTTACAATACTTAATATAGGACCTAATTAAAAAGTTAGTGTTAGTCGTATATGTAAAACTTATTTCATATATTTACTAATTTTTTTCTTCACATTAACTCTATTGATATTTTTCAACAATAATTAAATAAGAGAGGGGGGAAGAGAATTAAGAAATTTTTCTTAATCAACATGTTAATTAACATTCTTAATATTAAAAAATCATATTAACTAATTTAATTAACATTCTTAATATATTCAAATTAGTTAATTAAGTCTTACATTAAAGACTGAATGAATAATAAATAAGCAAAACAAGTTATTTCTGCAGTATGGAACAAGAAGATCCTAAATGTTTTTATGATGTGTTTGGTTCAAGGGGAAGGGAATGGAAGGAAGGGAGAGGAAATTATTTATATTCTTAATGTGAAGAGGTTAATAAGTTAATTAGTCTTGCTAATGCTCGTTGTCGCCTATGATCCACAATATGCTTTATTTAATCTTGTTTAGGGCTCCCCCCCCCCCTCGCTGCTTATGAAACATTATATGCTCTTTTCTGTTGGTTTAGTTTTCGGGGATGCCAATGTACGTAGTTTCAATAATTTTTAAATTAGAAAGTGTCGATAACCTTCCCACATATTGATTGATGCTTCATTTTTTCCCCCCTTCTCTCTGTGTGTGTTTTTGCGCATTGACAGACATTTTTGGTTAAAAATCTTAGTGAGTGTCCCCTTCTACCCTGATATTATGCATGGAATATTTGTTCCCCGTCCTAGTTGGGATATATGGTTTCCACTTCTAATGGAATTTTTTGTTGCAGTGTGCACGGGAATAATATATTGCTTTTCTTTATGAGTTATTTCTTTCACACTTGTTTTTCTTGTGTAATCAAAAGGTCACATTATATAACAAGACTTAAAAATGAATTATATTATTGGCTGCTCATGTTTAGAGGATCTCCTTGAAAGAATAATTGAGTGATATTAGTTAGTATATGCTTTCTTTCCACGCTCTTTTATGCTGTTGTCTTCATCCTATTCTGGCCATTCCAGTAGCCTCTCTCCTATTTGCTAGACTGCTGTAATCTTCATTTACTTATTCCATGGACCAGTCAAAATTAGAAAATAGATCATCTTGGAATGCAATTATAGTTTCAACATGCTAGCTTCTTCTGCTTCACAGACAGTCTCAAGAATTATGTCATTTTTTATATTTCGTTTTGGGAAGGGAGGCTGTAGAAATTAATGGGGTTTGAATCTGACATGGGCTGGTCATCCAAAATTAGGTTTGAGGAATTGAATCAATTGATATGTGGAGAATTATTTCACATGTTAAACTTCATCATTTAATTTTATATAATGTTTCAATTTAATTTTTTAACTCTAAAAAATATTTTTGGTCATTTAATCCTAAAACTATTAGGTTTAAATGATGATTTTTTGCAGCAGTCATAGGTGTCTTAAAAAATAAATTTAATATATTAGCATTTGAGAATATTTTATCAGTATTTAAAATCTTAATATCATCATTTTTGTTAACAATTTCAGGGTTAAAAACCTTTTAAAGTTAAGGGTCCAAGTTAAAACTATGTATGAAATTAAAAGAATAAATGTATAATTTGCCCTATTTTACACCTACAAAACGGATTTTATGGTTTCATACACGGGAAAAAGAATTGAATATAAAGGAATAATCAAATAAACAAAATTTAAGAAAGAAAAGGTGGGTTGGCGGTTCAAACGAGTTATCTTCATTGGCAAAATGTTAGTTCGTTCAGATGGGCTTTTCCAACCTGGCCCACCGAACCCACAGTTCGCTTGCGGTCACAAGTTGACCCTTATTCCGCGGTCACAGGTTGAGCCTTATTCTTAGTCAGGTTTTTTTTAAATGGATTTTATTTATTTATTCATATTCTGAGTTTCTTTCCCAAGGAAATATTTCGTTAATGTTTATTATAATTTACAAATATACCTCGGCAAAAGAATTACATCCCGCAGTACCAGGACTTTTTCTTGGGCCGAAAAGAACCGAGTATATTATGAAGAAACCAAAAGTGGACTACAAAAGAAGCCCAAACAAGTCAAAACTCGGCCTTTGCCAGTTGCGATGGACACCAAAAAAAAAATTGAAAAGTTTTTCTATTTGTGCATTTTACGCCATCCTCTTGCAATATTTTACTTCAGGCCTTGGATGAACTCCTCAATTTCTCATACTTCGGGGAAAAAGGGGGGGGGGGCTGCTATTTCATTCCTTGATCTTCCCGGCACTATCATATTTTGATCGAACCATACTTTATAATTCAATACTAATTTTCTGAGGAAAAAAAATTATTACTTTTTGTATCATTTTCTATACGGAAAATAGGCAACATTGAGTTATTCTGGATCAAAATGGAAAAGAACAAAGAAAAAAGGAGGGTGGACTCTTGAACCATTCTCATGGCTCCAACGTATCAAACCAAACCATAAAGCAGATTCTACCAATTCTGGTTCCTGCGGTTCGAAGTCTCTCTCTTTTCACTCACTTTTTGTATTGCTTTAACCTTTCTGTGGCTAGTCATCATGTTGGGACCTACTATTATGTTTGAATAAACAGCATATCCAAATAATCTTGAGATATTTCGTGTAGACATCCTGACAAGATCAAACCCAAATTGTTCTCCATTCTGAGGCCCAAACAACGTAGATGCTTCGACAAAACTATAAAAGGGTATGCCCAGTATAATAATTATTTTTTAAAAAAAATGCTTCTCTATGGACAGAGTCTTGACACAGTGGAAGTGCGTCTACAAAATCGAATTTTTCCAAGAAGAGCCTTCATTGACCAAGTGTCTTTATAACCTGCCCCTTGCTTACACAATATTAATAAGATTTGATTGAGTATTGGTATTGAGTTTACTTTGAACTTTCAATTCCGGCAATCCTATACCATCCACTGGGTTTTGACAGGACTCTTGCCTTCAAGATAAATATGCAAGAAAAAATCAATCAAAATTAGTGCTTCAATAATCAATATTTATTAAATCTATGACCATATCTTGCATACAAGGTCGCCTAACCTAATGTGATATTTTGCTGCACATGAGCATATTCTTGCGATGCGTTCAAAACTGGGACCTTTATTTTTATTGATGTTGTTATTTAAGTTGGTTTAGAGTTCTGAGAATTTAAATCCTATACCCACCATAATAGACACATGAACTTACAAAGGAGCGAATGAGAAAGGGACAAGCAGAGCCACCAAAGAGCAAAGTGAGACACTGCAGCAAATGTGGGTGACCACCGTGGTTCCCTTGCGTTCATTGAAATCGACCGGTACAACTAGAGACAGCTTGGGAGGTTTTTAAGATGGAAATAAACTCTTGCGACATGTCTACCTCCTTGTTTGGTTTTTGTTCTTAGAATTTACTGCTACTCTTTCTGCCAGCCAAATATGTAATGCTCAAGGCAATGTAATTAATGGAGTTTGGCCTCAACTGAAAAGTCTGTCCTGTAAAATTAACTACAGAGGAATAGAGAAAGAGATGGAGAGGAAAGATTGAATCTTGAATAAATTAATCACGAATAAGCTGACATGGAAGCTTGTATCACCCTATTAACAGTGCCTCTCTCAAAATTGTAATGAGTACTAATCATATCACTAATTTCACTAAATTCGTAATTTCCGGTAAAACACCCACTAATTCTACTACTTCTAACGTTGCTTTTCACCGACTCTTCCAAGTCATCGTCGCTGGTTGAAGCTGATGTTTCATCGATTCCTCTGATTGTGACCCAGTTATCATCACTCGTCAATCTGGGTTCCCCTGAGAACTCAGCTAGCCTTCTGATTCTATCAGAAGCAGAATTTTCGAACCTCGTACGGATCAAATTTCCGTGAGTTTCCGGTTCTTCCATGGAATTCCAAAACCCCTGCTCAAGTACGCATGTGGGTGAACTCGAATTGAGTTTTTCAATTTCCTTCTCGATGGATTTCGAATTGAATTCCGTGACGAATGGGTGTTTTAACAGTTGAGTAGCCGTCCATCTCTCTGTCGGATTCCTCCTCAAGCACTTGTCTAAGAAATCCTTTGCTTCCTCCGGTAGAGACCCTGGAATCTCGGGCGTCTCGCCGGCATATGCTATCCGGTGAAGAACCGAGAAAGGGTCCGACATGTTCGGCCACGGCGAATCCCCAGTAGCCATTTCAATCACTGTGCACCCAAGTGCCCAAATATCACCAGCACACCCCTGTTCATCCCCACGCGCCACCTCCGGCGCCATGAACATCGGCGTCCCGCTGATTGGCGCTGCCGTGTCATCAACCCGCTTGGCACACCCAAAATCCGAAATCTTCGCTCCATCTTCACCGATCAATATGTTGGTGCTCTTAATATCACAATGTGCCAACTTGTTGGAATGTAAATACTCCAGCCCCTGCAAAATTTGCCACGTATAGAACCCTACCAACCCTAAGTCGAGGCGGCCACCGTGCCGTTGAACCGCCTGAAGAACAGTACCGAAGGGCATGTACTCCATGAAGAGATTGTAAAAGAGCTGGTTATTCTCTCTACTAACATCACACCCTTTATAGGCAACAATATAAGGAGAGGACACAGTAGACAGGATACTCTGTTCTCTCTGTAAGAACTGAGAGCGAGAGAGCCCCGATGACTTGACGGCGAAGACGAGGTCAGAGCGTGAGGAGGAGGCGAGAGAGACGGTGGCGGAGGAGCCGCAGCCTAAGATATGGCCTCTGCTCCAATCCATAGTGGGAAAGCAAAGGCTTGTGAATGTACGAGTTAAGGAGCTGATGGGTGGGGTGTGAGTATATATATGTGTTGAAGGAGAAACGGGGGCACGGTTAAAGGCGATGCAGGGCGTTTAATTTTTAAAGGGGTTGGTTATAATGGTTGGCGCTCTCTCCTTCTCTCTATAGCTTTTTGGAGCCCATTTTCTCTCTCCCGAGGTGAGAGTCGCTTCAAGGGGAGTCCTCCACGTGGCAAAATTTGGTAGGCGTTTTAGGCATCAGGTTAACCCGGTCGGCAATGGCTTGCTAATCGCCACGTGGTAGTTGTTTCGTGTTCCTTAGTTACGAGCTGGTCCTGCCTCCATTTAATTGTTTAAATTCAGTATTTACAGTATATTTCCAAAAAAAGGCTTTTGTATTTCAATTTACTTAAAAATATAATATACAATACCTCACAACCCTTATTAAATCTCGTGAACAGGCCCTCATATCTTTTTGCCAGTTTTTTTTTTTAATTTTAATTCCATCATACCAAACGGGTGGATCAAACTGGGATCTTCTTGGCAGGGTAATTGAACAAGATATATTTCTTTATTCTTTCTTATAATCGAATAAAATCTATCATCCTTTTATATAATGTATTTAAATTAAATTGCACATCATGTATAAAAGAGATTATGGACGCCACTTATCTGTCCTGTGACATATAAGTACAATATAATAAACTACTAAACCCTAAACCCCGTTATGATAAATAACTTGTAGTTATTTAAAATTTAATTTTTCTCTTTATCATTCTGAAGGAAACTTGTATTTCTCAATCTTATTCGTTGAATCACGGGCTCAAGTTTTTCTTTTTTCTTCGTTAAAGAAAGCGATTATCGAATCAAATTGATGTAATATTCTAAAAAAAGGATAAGATGCATATCTTCTGTGTGTGGATAGCTGGAAATATCTATCAATTATTGTTAAATCCACTGAATATCTACGAGACAATATTAATTAATTATTGTCATGATTGAATATTTTAAATATTAACTGCGACAGAGTTATGTACCGTGCTTATAACATAAAATTCAAGACACTGTATCATATAGAAGTTTGAAAATAGTCATTCGAAATTTGGGAGGCGTACAAGTAAATAAATTTAAAAATAATTTTTAATTGATAATTAACTAACCTCGGTTTAATGAGTTGATGAGACAGGGATGTGTGTAGTTTTGAAGATTAAGGTATAAGATTATGCGATGTGGAGGTTAGAGCGTGGATAAGGTAGCTGGAGTGGACAATCAAATTGAAACAAAATTCTGGGGTTTGTTTCGTAGTTCGTTGGCTCCAACTTTGAAATTAAAGGAGGAGTGTGAAAGGTCATCATAATATAAGGGTGTGGGTTGAACCACTACCGATAACACACACACACGGATGAAATTTGGTATCTTTAATGTCTTGCTTTCTAATTTTAATGGCATAATAATAAGACTTCAACTTTGTAATGTGAACACACACAAAGGCTGACAAATTAAGAGTGTGTTTCTGGAGGAGAAAGAGTATACGGTAATGGTCAATTGGGTGCAGATACAGTGTTTGGCCATCCATATATGGATGTTTCCTCTTCCTCCAATTTGAAATTGAAACCCGCTGTGGGTCTTTTCGTTGACGTTGACTCCATCCATAAGAGTGCTCTCCTAACTTTTTTTCACGTTCCACTACTCTGCAATTAGTATTGGAAGATTCCCAGGTGGCATTAATGCTTACTTTGAAACTTAATTTTTCCTCAGCAAAATTTCATGTTCGAGTTCTATAAATATTAACAAAATTATATTTTTAAAAAATTCCCTTTCTTAATTAACAAAAGCTTAAAAGAGTATTTACAAAAATATGGGTTAATATAATTTTTTTCTTCTCATTTTAATCTAGTCTCTAAAATTTGAAATGAGTGTTTTTCTTCTCTTTGCCAACGTGAAATCTGTGTTTTTAGTTTTTCAAGTTTGAAACCAGATTTAACTTATGGAGATTAACATGTATAGACAGAGTAAGTTTCAATAACAAAAACACTAGTTTCAGATTTCATAAATCAAAATTAAAACAAGATTAAATTTTGTGAACTAAATAATATATTAACCCTACAAATGTTTCCACACATGTCGTTGATCCACAAAGTCCTGATTCAAATACATGTTATCTTGAGGACATGAGTTGCATTTTAATTTTACCAGCAAAGAATTGTTTAAATATTGAGATAATCGATGATATTGAATATGAAGTTAGGAGTGACGGAAGATAAAATCATAGATGACGTAAATTATTGAAATAAATGGCATGAATTTATGATACAAGTTAGTTAAAGGGATTATTAAAAAGGTGGGTATGCAATATATTGAGGTTTGAGATGACGAATGGACCACGTAGGAGAGGGTGAAAAATCGGAAGGCGAAAAGTACCAAATGGCCATTAAAAAAATAGGATATACTTCTTATTATTCCATTTTCATGGCCGCTTCTAGAAAGGAGGCCATTTGATATGTCCTCAAGGGAAGCAATCATAATACTACTATAATCTGACAAACAGGGACTCACCCTTTTTTTTTAAAAAAAAATTATTTTTAAAAAAGTGTTTCTTTTTGTTTTCAATGCTGCTTGTTGTCGTGTCATGTGTGCCGCACGAGATCATCGGACCGATCGTGATCGCTCCTCACGTCGCTCTTCCGCCAATCAAAATCAGCCTCACATTTCTCAAAATGTATCATTTCAACAACACTTCCTTATAATATTGATGCCGACCTCTTGCGTCACCATAAATGGAATGTATATTTAATATTTTAATATTTAGTGCTTATGCTTCGTTCCATTTGATCATCGTCATCATGAAGTCAGTAAATGGGCAAAACACAAGCAACCTCTTCTCATCACATATTTTCACTCGTCCATTTTATTAATTTAATGTTAATTATTACTCCCTCCTTTTTTTATTATAAGAGACATTTGATGCTTATGACATGTTCTCATATATAAGAGACACTTAAAAGTTGTCTCTATTTTTTTGTATTGATTTCCTATTTTACCCATATTTATTTTGTCTCCAACTCATACTCTCTTTCTCTCCCACTTCTCTTTCTTTTAATAATTTAATTGTTCTCTCATACTCTCTCTCCTTATTAATGGGAGTATTGTTTGAAAAAACATTATACTTTTTACATATTAATTGTCCTCAACTAATTTTAACTGTTTTTTTTATCAACGTAATTTAGTTATTTCTCTTATAATAAGGAATGGAGGGAGTAGTAATTAAGGCTATGGTTATTCTCATTAGAATATGTTGTTTATATTCCACACTTGCGAAACAAAATCATCTAATCTGATTTAATTTTTATAGTAATAATCCGAGGCCACAAAAAATTGAATGTTTTTTAGTTTAGATTATGAGAGTCATGTCGAGAATCTTATAATAAAAAAAAATTCCTCTCTAGATCCATACACATAAAAATTTAGTTCATATAAATTCATAAGACGGCATCATTGAGTTAGAATTTTCTCTTTGTTGTTTCTACTATGATTGATTCTTAATTCAGTAGAGTGAATTTCTGATCTTCTCGAACTAAAAAAAAGGAGAGTGAACTTTTTAATAATAACTGAAAAGAACCAGCCTACAGAAGGGGGCGGCCCCACAAAGTACAAACTGGCACTGTTTTGCAGTTAATGTAGCTTATGAGGGAAAAAGAAGAGTTAAAGTGAATAGTTAAACATCGGGAAGAATTGCAATAGTTTGTCTTACAAAAAATAACTTTTAAAAAATCTCAATAATAATAAGTGAGGAGAAACTTGTTATCACAAGTTACTCAATTGTCATTAAGATTTTGTAATAATCATATTTTTTCTAAAAAAATTTATTGCAATTCTCCCTTAAAATTGTATGAAAAAAAGGAAGAGACAAAAGACTGAATAAATAAACACTCATCGGCTTGATCCCAATGTATATATGAATACAAAAATGCTTTTAAAAAAATTATTGCCAATTGAATAAAAAAAAACTTAAATCCAACCCAATCAAACAAATAGTGGTTTATTAAAAATAAAAAGAGATTGGACGGATAAAAGGGGAGTGAAGAGTGAAGAAATGGATTGACAAAGACCACACTCTTTAACTTAACGAAATCTATGATTGCGTGCGTTAGCTTTGATGGTTTGTCCAATCTTAGGCGTGACATAAACGTTAACCAATCCCCCCTCTCCCTCATCTACCTCCATAATCATGCCCCCTCTAATCCCCATTCCTTCTTCTTTTTTATATTCTCAATTAATCAATCACACACACACACACACACATATGTGCACCTAATTAACAATAAAACAAATAAATAAATAAAGGTTGGGATGGTGTGAAATAGAAGCCAACACAAGCAATGAAGAATGGAAATGATTAAAGTGTTAAGAGACATAACAGGGACCTTACAACTCGTGATCACCAACAAGGAACAAATTAATAACACACACGCACACACGCAGAGTTCAGCGTGAATGTTGAGGGAGGTTGAGATGAGAGGGTTACGTGCCATGTCACAGCACCACCCGGCCAATGAAACGGGCTACCCGGTTACTCGCTAACCGTCCCCTGCCGTTGAACCCCTCCAATTAGTGCAACTAATTACAGCAGAGAATGGTCGGGGTTTGGCTTAGCGGGGAAGGTATAACATATGGATGGTTAATGCCGGGAGAGGCTTGGGGCACACGCAACTCACGTGGTCCTCTCTTTTTCCCCACCCTCTGAGCTTCTGGAGACGACAGGGGAAGAAGAGTAAGTTTTGGTTCAAAAAGGCCAAAGTGTGGGGTCCATTGTCAGGACCTACGACCACGTAGGAAGGTAACACGTGTGAACACAGCGTCATAAACAGCACGTTTTTTAATTTTGTGCAAATATATGTGGTCGTCAAAGTCACCACGTTAACGTTTCCATGTGTTTGGTGTCCTCCAACTCCCTAATCAATTAGTATTTGTATGGCACCGTAATTCTATCTACTATTCTTATATTTTCTTCTTATCCTTCCTGCCTCTTTCTCCATCTACCCTCCCATATACTTTTACTCATATTTCAGATATTTCATATATATATATATTAAATGGTACAGGGAGTAACCACACCTCAAATATATTAATCCCTTGGACAGGTCAATTAATTCGCATAATGTAACTTGTCTTGAATATTACTTTTTCTTGTTTGGTCAACCAAGCAGCTACGTGTCGTATTAATCTAATTGAACTTTTGCTCTTGTTCAGATTATTGACTCATTCTACAGCTACAACGGTCCCTCTAGACCATCAAAATTAATTAATCCAATACTTTCTTATTAGCAACGAGAAGGAAAACATATTTTAACAAGAGAAGCGCACACACACACACACACACACACACATATATATATTAATGTCGTAAGATTATAAATAAGATCGAAGCTATAACTTTCTACTTAGCGAAAAATATATGCATTCATGTGACTACCTTATAAGGTGATTGACATTATTATATATAACTAACATTGCGAACGTGTCATTATATAACTCACATCTTGAGAACTGTCCCTTTTTTAATTTGACATGGAAACACATTAATATGTGAAACAACACCGAAATTTGACGTGGTTTCGAGAAAGCAATCTGAGTTTATTTTACAAATCAACTGATTTTTAATTTCGACATGTTTTTAGTTTGGCACACTCATTTGCTTTTTCAATCAACATCACGACAAGGCTTCTATAACAAGAAGATAAAATATGGATGACTGTTTCACATTAGTCAAAAAGATAAATTTAAATGTTATACAGTGACAAAATCAATAATATGTAAAATTAAAACGTAGACTGCTTCTATATTTAATGTAACCTCTTTGTCGGATCATAATAGATATATTATTGTATCATTGAAAAACCTGAATTATTGGGAAAGAAAAAAGGATAGGGAAGATCGAGTAGAGGTAAATGGCAATGAAGTCGGAGGAAATAAAGAAGGAGCAGGTAATAATAGCGATGGTGACGAGGAAAGGAAAAAAAGGAAAGCAGTTATGATTATGATTTTGAAACGAAAACGTGAAACAAAGGTTGCTAATATAATATAGATGGAGTTGGCTTTCATGAGAGAAAAAGGGCAAAAGAAGCAAGTTTCATTGGCCAAGGCATGCTTGGCGGCATATTCAGCAACTGTACTTTTCCTTTCCTTTCCTTTTCTTTCATTCTTCCTTAGACGCTCCGTTATCCCTTTTTCACTGCCCCATATATCTTCAATTATTTTCTTAAATTCCCATGTCCCGCAATTCAAATATTTATATTAAGGACCTGAAGTAGTATATATATATCTTAAGATATTGAGAGTGTTAATAACTACTCCTCCGGTCCTAAATATAAAATTTATTTTGTAGTGTAAATTATACTACAAAATAGATTTTATATTTAGGACCGCAGGAGTATCTCCAATTTTAAATGTAGGAACTAATTAAGGTGCTTATTTTGATCCTAAATATATGACTTCTTGATTGCATGTATGAAATGAGGTGACAAGATCATGACCCTTCAAAAACCCAATACGATTTTATTACAAACAATTAACTTAATTAATTTTTTAAATATTTAAAAAAATAATTATCAAACACCTGTGTATCTGTATATAAGATGGGATGGAGTAGTTAATTAATATATAATATTTCCTTATCCAAAACAAGACGGTGGTTATGTTGCTTGTTTTGTAACTCGTTGGATGCTCCTTAAATTGCTTAAATCTCGCAATTCTCGGGCCCTCTCTTTCTCAGCCACGTACAAGTGATGTACAATGACTTCTCAATGCATTCCAAAACACACGCCCTTTATATTGCCCTCTGCAATCTCCACCTTTTTCTCTTTTCACATCTCCCATCAATTACTATCATAATCATCGCTCCTATCTTTATCCATATTAATTATCACATCTAATCCTTTGATACCTTGTGAGTTTAATCCTCTGTCTCTTCCATCTCATTTCAAATTGCGCCAACAACGCCTAAAAATCTTCACGCAAGATCAACGGAACTAAAATAACAAATTGACATAATTTAAGAGTGGCATAGTATGAGCATTGAGTAGTGGTGTCCATAGCAACAAAGCAGAACTGTGTGTGATGCTTGGTTCATTTCATATAGAATGGAATGAAATAGACAAAAAGACTGAGTCAGTCTCATACTCTGATAAGCCTTTCGGCATATTGTGATTTCTGATATGCTGTTCTTTTTTTCTTTTTCTTTTTAATCCTTCCATTACTTGAAATATGATTCTGCATCCCATAAACACCATTGTCTTTCTTTGTCGTCCAGCCCATTAAATAAGTCGGCATGCCCAATCTGACAAAATCTCAATGCGGCCCTCACTCTCTATATTTATGTGGCCCACAAAAACACTTGTTTTCAACTTGTAATGCTGACACAAAAGTAGAAACTCTTCGTGCAGCCATTAGAGAATGTGAGAGTCTACAACCTAAGACAACATTTAAGTGTGCCACTAAATATTACAGTGCCGATATATTGTGTGTCTACGAATTAGCACTCAGAGAACAGGATACTATTTCTTGAAAAGTCCTTATTGCACAGTCAAAAAGCATGATATTGAAGCTTATATTTCACACTATTGCACATTTTTACACCACATATCATATATAAGCGTACTACGCTGATTCAGCAAATCCAACTCTGTTGTTCCCATAGTCAAACACCGTGTGGTAGCGACCCATGAAAATATCCCCAAGAATCCTGCATTTCAGAATCAGCACCATTGACTTTAGGGCTTGATATATGCATCTTATTGTTTTAGTGAGGAGAAAAGATAGAATCCATAAGCAATTCTCTGCTTTATTGAGAATGTTTTGAAAAATTCTATTCAGTGATACTTAACCGAAAAGAATGTCAAAGATAAGCTAAAAGCTATATGATTAAGAAGTAACGATAGTACCATAGAGGCCCTCGAGGAGGAGCTATATCCAAGGCTGTAAATCCACTAATGCATTGTGCTGCCTCTCCATCTCCCACTTTCAGGACATACTGATTCATGAAAACGTCTCATTAGTCATAGCGGAAAACTATGTTATATGCAAAATGCTTGGGTTTGGAAGTCAAGATACCTGGTCTGGTGAGAGTTCAAAAGCTTTCCCACCAATGGTGAATGAAATGTTTGGCATGGAAGATAAGCCTCCACATTCAACTGTTGATTCTCCATTTGGATTAGGAAGCCTATCACAGAGCTGCACGTGAGATTGAGGGTTTGAGGTTTTTGCTGAAAGGAAGCTTATTTTCTGGGAGACATCAAACTAAGGATGTTTTACTTAACCTCATTGACGTAGTCTAGGATCTGGTCTTCTGTCCCGTTTAGTTTCAGCCTATTTTTTATCCATGCCACTGCCATCTCACAGAAAGTGCATCCAGTATCCTCAGCACTTTCAGATGCCTTCTCTGTGTTATTGTCCACCACGCTCTTTATGCCCATACTGCACAAAGATGATCAAAGTGATTCAAAGCTACGGAGGAAGTGTCTGAGGCATCCTCGTAAGGTTAAGCTTTAAGTGAAGACTCATCAATATTTTTTTATACCGATCTCTAATGCATTCCCTTCCACTACAGTATGTGCAAAACACAGGCCAACCTACCTTCTATTGAAAATTTCATTTGACTTCTAAAAACATGGGTGTTAAGGATCAAACTCCTTCCTGATCACTTAGTAAAACCATATTAACGAATCCTTCAAATTAAAAAGCTTAAACTTTTAGTGAAATTTTAATATGATCTTCATAAGTTGGTAATGTTAATGCAGTCATTTGTCATCACAATATGGTTGGTTGATTCTTTTTTTTTTTTTTTTTTTACCAGGGATATGGTTGGTTGATTCTACCTTACGCTGTGAGTCCCATCAAAAGTACAGAAACCAATTTGAGAGCAAATTTGTTGTGGGAGAACCTGTAGAGGAAGAAAACATAAGTTGATTGACGTATTAGATAGATTCCTCCACTCCCAGTGTCGGAAAACAAAACATGTGTGTGATTTTCATCAGCAAACATAAGAAATGCAAGCAAATCATGATACCTCATTTATCAGCATATCAATTATGGTTTTTCCATACTGGTTGACTAATGTCTTGCATTCTTGGCTTACTAGTCCAGCTGCTCCAATTGCATGATTGATCTGAGCAATCACAGTCTGGAAATACAAGATATGAAGTTTTATGTTCACACAAAAATTGATGCAATAACCAAAAACTTCTATGAAACCACTATTTATTCCCGAAAGTTGATTGAAAACTGAACACTGTAAGAAACAAAATAGCTTCCACAGGAACTTTAAGCGAGACTAATATAGTTGCATACGTTAGAATGGCATTAGAACAATCGCAATATATTTGATTTTGTTCTGTTTCGAAATAGTGAAAGTCGCTCTTTTCATACCGTTGGGCCTGCTAATAAAGAGGTTCCAGAATCTGCAATTGCTGAGCAACCAGCTGCACATACTCCTGAAAAACATGAAGTATGCATCTCATTGAACAGTCTCTATTCTCAAGAATACCAGAGATTATTAAGAAGATTTAGTTTAGATGGATAGACAAGATCAATTATGAATTCACAGATAAATCCATTATAAGTGTGGCGCTAAAAAGTATGTCTGACATATTTTATATTTATTATTATTGGTCTGCGGCCCACATATACAGATGGAATGAACTTGCGCAAGAAAATTTTCAAGAATATAAAATAATAGTCATAAATACCAGTTGTTTCACCACCGATCAGTACGTCTCCCATCTCAAACTGCATTGAAGGGGAAATGGTAAGGAGGAAGACAAGATGAAAGCTGAAACATGTAATTTATTGAAAAAATGTCGAAGTTTCAAAAGGAAGAACCTGCCAATAGCCTTTCTGGGTTACTGGAATATATGTGTGTTCTCCTTTGTAATGATGCGGATCAACCCCTCCAAATACAATCTCACCTCCTTCTTCCCCATCAATATTGCGGTTCAACCAGAATGAAAAAACCGGTTCTTTCAAAAGTTGTTGATCAATCATGTTGTACCTATGATTATCAGATATCACAAAAAACACAGCTTCAATCAATATAAAATATAAAATCAATAGCAAGATGCATAAGTTATGAAAAATGTGATTTGTTCCTTAGATTCCATGCAATATATAGGAAAACATGTCTAGTTGGGCAGAGCAATGAAGAGCAAAGTTCGGACTCTGTCATAAAGAGGTTTCAAACTTCCATTAAATGATCCTCATCACGTTATTAGCAAACATCCCATTGTATAAAGTTCTAGATCAAGCTAATAAGGTAAGTCTATTATATGTGCGACTCAATGAAAAGTGAAAACTATGTTTCACATGCTTCCGTTTTTATTTATGATCGACTATGTCTATAAACCTTTGGTAAACAAAATCTACCTGCCAACTTACCATACAGGAACAGCACTACCGACTGATATTTCTTGAAATCCGAGGCCAAGAATGCCATCAAACTTGGCAGCCAAGAATGTGATGCTAGGCTCTCTGGTTGCCTCAATAAAATCCTAAATAGAAGACAATATTGCAAAGCCTGACTCAGTAAATGAAATTGATGACAACAAAGGTTCCCATTCAGTAAAATTTTACCTGGTTTTTAACAATCAAATCACCGAGTCTAACATTATCCTGGCTAAAGAAACCTGAAATAGCTCCTGTACCATAATGGATCTCAGCAGATGTTCCTGCACCAAAAAATAACAAAAAAAAAAAGGACATATTTCAATATATTGTCATCCGCATGAGTCCAGTAAATAGGAGAATGCTAGAGGCATTTAGAATCTTAGAGTTCTACATAGGTTGCTAAGAATCTTTTGGACTATAACTTAGCTTGCTTCCAGGAAAACTGACAGTCTATGCTTCCTCTTCTTTTAACCCCCCACCCCAAACAAAAGTTTATGCACAAAGTATCATAGTATGAGGTAAACATCACAGAAATGAATAGATAATAATATCCTTTATCAATATTATTATCTAAAAGTTCTCTTCTTTTCTTGACGAATCTGATGGTCAGAGGGGTTTAGTCAATGGATTTCTTCAGTCACATGCAAGCACACCCCGACTTATGGATGTCCAAGAAATAAATTTCAATATGTGTTCTAGTTAGAAATAGCCCATAAGGATAAGGGGGGAACCAATGGAGGAAACCACAAGGTGATTTTTTGTTGGCAATTCAAGAGAAATGAGCTATAGGTTTGTACCGTTTTTGTTGTAAGAGCGAGACAGGCTTGACTTGTATCTTGAGTGCAAATAACAAGCAATCTGCGATGAGACAGAATCATTTGCTTTTCTTATGTCTATCCAACTAAAAACAAACGCTTCAGCATGGAAAATGTAAATAATGAAAGAAACATTGAGAATACTTACTGAAAAGTAGCACTTAGAGGAAGGCACCCAGAGATTGGAACTCCCAGTGTCGAATATTACAGTGAACTTCTGAGAAGGAGTTCCAATACCAATCTCACCAAAATACTGAGCATTTATATAGTTCTTTAGTCCAATAATACTTGTGTCATCAGAACTCCTATATCTTCCACTGGAATGGTATCTTTCAGTTACTTTAAATAATACTCCTTCCCTAGATTGAGCTTGTCTCGTAAGCAGATTGCTTTGATCCAATTTATTCTTTTTTAATCCGATTCTGATTAACCCATTACTGGGTGCAGAGAGAACAACTGGGTGAAGAAGCAGAAAGAGAAGAGCAACCAAAGAACTGCATTTTGAAGCCATTTTTGAGTTCTGTAGCATATGAATCAGTTAGAATACAGCCCCGGCAAAAGAACAGAACTTTAAACACAGACATGAAAAAGAATTCCAACCAGCGCAAAGGATAAAAACATGGAGAATGGAAAGCAAAGATAAGAAAAGAAAAGAATGACGAAGTTCTTGAGTCACCCACCTGAGAATACACGGAGAGAACTGAAGCAGAAAACACTAACAGAGAGTAATAAGGAAACTTGTTTGCTAACCCCTCTTACCAACGATATCAGCTACCAGTCCCACGCTTATCCGCCATTCTTGTTTGTCAATCTACCGCGAAACGCAAATTCAGAATCGTCATTGCTCTACTTTGTTTTTGGGAGTATTTGGGCCTTTTACTGTAGTAGTTTTGCTTTGTTACTGGCCACTAGCCCATAGAGTGGGACCGAGGTCCGTTTTATTTATATGAAGAGATCAGGCCGCAAAAAAGAAAAATTCTTTTTTAAAAATAAAAATTGAAAAAAAATTGTCAGCAGAAAATTGAAATATTTATTATATTATAACTACTTGATAGTAATTAGATTTATTTCTTATTCAAAAGTAATTTTTCATTATGTTTATTCTATTTAATTATGTGCATCAAATAGGTCATGAGATTGAGATATTAGAATTTGAAAATTCATCCCTCAATTCGGAATCTTAAAAACCTCAGAGAGGATTTTACAAACTGAAAGATAAACCCTACTTTTTTTTTTGGTAAAGCATAAGATAAACCCTACTTAAGTACACATTCTGCCTTTTTTGTATATATTTATAAAATCTCATGTGAGCCATCTAAATATGGGATTACAAGTCACGTCATTTCTGTCCCTGTGAATCTTATAAATGGCAAAACACAAAACGCCAAAACATAGTAATAAGAAAAAGGATGTTGGGGAATTTTTTAGTTGGGGTGCCGGCATGGTGATGGGAATTAGTAAAGAGTCGTCGTGAGTTAAAAAACCTTCGAAAGAACATATTACATCCATTCTAATTATAAGAGTTAGTTGACTAATTAAAAAAGATTGAGAAAATAGGCTAAGTTAATTATTTGTAATAAATATGTGTTGTTTTTTCTTAAATATCCTTGCTAATTAAGTGTATCAGCTAGAATTAATTAATATTATTAGAAGGACTATTCTGAAAAAAAAAATATATAAATATGAGAGATAAAGTGGATTGGGGTTTTATATTTATAATCAAAATAAAAATCAAATAAAGTCTTATATTAAAGATCAGAAATAGTATTAGGTTTTCTAGATGTTGCTCTAACTTAACCTACCATTATTTATAACCTCACATCATCAGGACTATTCAATAACTAAATGGATTGAGTAAATTCTAAACCCCGACCGTAGCATAATTGACCAGTAGGCCACACTCATGAAATATTTTATTTAAATCAAGATTTCGTAGTATCTAAAATATTCTGACATGATTATAATATTACAAAAATATAATTAATACGTAAGATATCTAACACAAAGAACAAAAAAAACGAGCTCAAGTTAATAATGTCAATATAATAAGAACTGAAAAGAATCAACTCAAGTTTTTGAGCCTGACTCAAGAAAAAAGAAATTAAGTCAATCTAGACCTAATCACCTATCTAGCTTCCAAAAAAATTTAAACCGCTGTTATTTCCACTAGTAACATTGCCATTATTATCACTGTTAACATTCTTTGGTAGGGTAGAACCCATGATAGAAGTAATAGCCGCCGTTAAAGCTGCTGTGAGGTTAGGGTCAGCTGCTATAGCTGCACTCAATTGCAAGGGGTCTTTATTATTCATTTGAAGTCCTGAAAAATTTGATTGATTGTTGTTGTAAAGTGCTTGAGCCAACACCTGGGTAAAACCATTAGGGGAATTATTTGAGAAAGGCATTTGAAATTGGGTAGAAGGTTGTGTTGTTGGAGGAATGGTTAGATCCAATGTAACCGTTGGAAATGGAGCTGTGGCCGAGAGAGTTGCCATGTTACTTGAAGAACAAGGAAACAATGTCGTCCTTGTCAAGAAGCTTCCATTCATTAAACCATCACTACTTGACATTGATCCTGAAAGCAACATCCTTGTCGCTGCTGCTGTTGTTTGTGCCATCGCCATTGCTGCTGGAGGCAGTGCATGGTTATGATTTCCTTCATATGTTGTTACCAAAATTGTTCGATCCTCTGCACACCTTTGCACCTGTAATTTTATCCCCAAGATTAATAAAATAGTGTTCTATTTTCTTTTACAAAGAAAATCTGAATTCGAATGAAATGAGAGTTTCAAGAATTAAATTATAAAATGCACAGGCAGTGAGACTCATATACATTGAAGATTATCTGATCTATTTGTAAGATAATACTACCTCCGATCCTAATTATAAGAGTCAGTTGACTAATTTGAGGAGATTAAAGAAGTAAGTTGAGTTAGTTATTTGTCCTAAATAGGTGTCGTTTTTCCTAAAATATTCTTGCTAATCAAGTGTATTGACTAGAACTATCATTGTTAGAAAGACTACTTTAGAAAAAAAATGTATAAATATGAGAGACAAAGTGGATTGAGGTCTTATATTTAGGACTAAAATAAAAGTCAAACAGGGTCTTATATTAAGGACCGGAGGTAGTATGTAACAAATTTCTTATAACTATGAAGCATCAGTAACAAGAAATTATAGTTATGAGAACAAGTAATTACAGAAGAAAAGATGCAGTCGTCCGTTTAATTAATCTGACTGAAAAATTCTGAATAATCATATACACTTGATTTGATTTGATCATATTTATGTTTTAAAAAATGCTGAAACCAAATTTGCCCACATTTAATTTATTTTAAATTTTGGGCTCATTGTTAATTCATTTTTGAATCTGTCCCTGGATTTGAAAGAAACTGAGTTGGGCACTTGCAATGGTTTATTAAAGAAAATGGATAGATAAATACCTGTTTCCTGACAGGACAACCTGAAGCCATGGTGCAACGATAATAAGCTCGAGGGCATGGATTCCCTTTGGCCTTCTTCTGCCCATATTTTCTCCATTGACATCCATCAGTAATCTGATTATCGCATTATTTAATCAGCAGCTTATTAAATTCACAATAAAAAAATTAGCAAGTTCGTAAGAAAATAATCCAGACATAATGCTATATATACGACACACCATGGGTGCTTCTGATCGAGCTCTAACTGAAACTCTTGCCTTCTTCATGGTGGCTTCCAGCTGATCATCAACGTTTCTGGGAGGACTATACTTCTGATTAATTTTGTCAGCTTCTTGTTCAGTTTCAGTTCCTTTGTTGAATTCCTTCTCATCAGAACCAATCTTGGCCCTACACTCCACTTCCAAGGGTGATCTTGATCTGTCATTGCTTCTCCTCATGGACGAAGAAAGCGAATGTTCATCACTATTAGCCTCACCATCATTGATTGAAGCTAATCCAAGATCTATAAATTGCCTTGACACTAATGTTCCTCTGTTACTATCTGTTTGTTTCTTTTCTTCTAAACTCGCATCAGGCACTGGGTTTTCTGGTTTCTCAGCGTCCTCCCTGCCCTTGCGAGACTCGATGAAGTCTGTATGCATCTTCAAGGCATTGTAATTAGTATTGACCTCATTTAGCATGTCTCTCAGCTTACTATTCTCTCGCATCATCTGGTCTAACTCAGCGCGAAGAACAGCAACCTCATCAGTCTGAAACATACACGTAAACGATATATTTAAACCCTAAAACAAAGAGCAAGAATCACCCAAAAGAAAAGGTCATTCAGTTCACTGTTACATCTAGGTTTCTCACCTCAATATTGGCTCGTTTCACTTTACAATTAGCATATATGGAAAATTCATCGTCCACCAAGGATTGGTCGGTGTTAGTGGTCAAGAGACTGAGACCAGTCTATATGACAGAACAAGAAGCAAAACCAGAGTGAATATGAAACATATATAGAGTTATAATAAGGATAGATCAAGAAGAGGTGAGAATTAAGAACTCACGTTTACTTTGAATTCAAGAGGATGGGGAGGGGTAGAGAAATCATCGTTGGAAGATGAAGGCTTGAGATTGCTGTTACTGAAGAAGTCCATCTCTGCAGGGAAAGGGAGGGAAGAGTCCATGGGAGGTTGAAAGGCGTCTTCGAGAGGGAAGGAGTTGAGAACAATGGGATTGAAGAGGAAGGAGCTCCTCAAAGCTGGATCGGAATCAATGGAGAGTCCACCCCCTCTGGCCATGAGTTTCTATAGAGAGATGAAGAGAGAGAGAAGGGAAACAGATCGACGAAGACTAGGGAGAGAAGAGAAGTCTTGAAAAGTTAAGCAATGGACTCGGCATTAAAAATGGAGGAGTAAGTCCCATCAAGTGTTCCCAAGAAGAGGCTCAAGTGATTGTGACCTTGTTTGTGTTTTGCGTTGAACAGTCAAACCCTCCCCATGCCTCTCTTACTCCCTTTTTAATTTCTTTCTCAATTTCAATTCCTAGTCTTCCATTTCTTTTTAAAATGCTTTTCTTTGAAAGTTTGGTCAAAATAATATTTTAAAATTGGAGATTTTCAACAAGAAAACTTCTCTCGCTTTTTAATTTAAAAAAATCCACAAATCAAATCGTTACACGTGTATTGAATTAAATGATTTCAGTTCTATTAATTTTAAACTTCAAAATAATTGGAAAAAAATATGACTTTTAAATGGTCTGGTTATATTGTCTCATGTCTTTTTTTTATTGGCACAACACGTACGTCTTGAGAGAAACATATGTACTGCTTATTTATCATTTTTAATACTCTTTCGGTTCTAAATATAAAATCTATTTTATAGTATAAATTATACTATAAGATGGGTCTTATGTTTAGAGTTGAAGGAGTATTAAGAAATAATTTGATATTTAGTTTAGTCTTAAACATAAGATATCAATTCATTTTGTCTATCATTTTTATTTATTTTTCTCATGATAGTTCTTGTAATAGTTACACGTATTAGTTCTACCTGATACACATGATTAATAAAGATATTTTAAAAAAATAATACCTATTTATTTTACATAATTGATTTATCTTTTTTTTAATCTACTTAAATTAATTAATAAAGAGTAATAATTAACAAAAGTGTGAAGGGGAAGGCCCGTGGGTCGTAGTCAACGGTTTCACAGGAAGCGGGGCCCATAACACTATAATTTTGGACTTTGGACGCGTGAGAAGTGTGGATTCGATTCGAGTTGAGCCGATCACATAAAAATCGCATCTGCGCTAAATGTTGTTACTACTAGCTCGTGTTGCTGTAATTAGTCTGTCCAAGTATTTTAAGTATCAGCAACCGCCGGTCAAAGTCAACCCTCCCCCTCCTCTCTTCTTCTTCCACGTCATCATCAACCAATTCTTCTCTCATTTTTCCGAAGATCTAGCCTTGCCGTATTATTATCTCCGATCCTAATTATAAAATCTCACTTATAATTTATAAATAAGATTTTATAATTAAAACTGAAGCTAACATCATATATCTTTATCTCCGTCCACACATATTACACCTGTTTCTATATGGCTATTTTCTAGCTCTGTTATTAGCTGTTAATAATACGGGTAGTCTGCCTACAAGAGATGCCTTTCACACTTTTCCTTCTAACCAGACAGAAGGACCAAGATATAGTGATATACGTTTACTTTTCTTTTTAAATTCCCCAGTGAACAGGTAAGGCACAAACTTCGACGTTTTCTAATACTTGTGTATATAAAGATAAGTAAGAATTAAGTATTTTCTTTAAAAGTGGGTGTTCAAAAGGTGCTAATAATCAAGTGCTGTTGTCAAATTTCGCAAACGAAGATTTATATGAGATTTTTTTTTTTGCTCAAAAGATTTATATGAGATTAAGTAATTTATTTAAAAAGAGGTATTTAAATGAAACCCACTATACTTTTTATTTTATGATATACGAAGTAAATATGTAAGAATAATTTTGTCATGACTAATGTGAAAGTACTTTTAAAATGTGCCTTTTGCATATGTCAAACCACCCCGAAATAGTAATGGTTATTCTTTCTTCTACCACTCCGAATCTTAATACTCCCCTGATCATATATTTAAGCTTCAAATAGCTGAATCATATTAAAAGAAATAATATTTAAAATTAGTTAAAAATAATAAATAGGTGAGAAATATAATTTTTTTTAAAAAAATTGTTCTTATTCATTAAAAGAGTAAGTGAGAGGGGTAATAAATAAGAAAGTGATGAAAGAGAATATACAAGGGTAACGTGGGGAAGGGAAATGGACGAGACGTCTGAATCATAAGCTGACAAGACATTATTAATTCATATGCAGCTCTACAAGGAATGGCCACTGACTTTCGAATGCTCTGGGGTCCTGTCTTGTTACCAAATCAAATTAAAAGGCATCATCTCCCATTCACACGCACAAACACACCCTTGTCAGCTCTGTGCCACCCACGCTTCTTTGCCCTAATTGTTATTCAAATTTGATCCAAGTTTGTGTTTTTTGAGGAGCCGTGATAACTGATTCAACAGCAGCAATTTTCAATGGATTTCACTTTTCATTGGCAGTATGTTGAAAGCAAGAGGAATCAGATTTAGAGTGAGAGAGAGAGCAGAGGCAGAGCCTTTTGGCTTTTGTGGCGTTGGAGGCATCCTCAACAATGGTCGGCAATCACATTAATGTTGTTATACCGCGACTCTGCATTCTGGGACTACGCTCCTATGGTAACCGACATTGTTATAACTTTCGAGTCTCATGGTCTTCCCTCGTGGCCGATATTGCTGACTATTTCAAACACAAATAGTGGTATTGTTCTTCTTCTTCTTCTTTTTCAGGGTTCAAATATGAAATCACAAAAAGTTCAAAGAAATAACACGATTGTAAGGTTCACTTTGGTAGGAGGATGAGTGTCATTTATGGGAAAATTGGGAAAGGGGAGAAGACTTCCATGAAAAGTTCCTCCAGTGTTTTCAAATTAAACATTTAAAATCATAAGCACTATTTTAATACAAAGCATATGACTAATATTCTTAAAAGAAATGACATTTAAATATTTTAAAAAAAAATATTTTTAAAAAATGAAATTAAAAATATTTTAGGTCAAGAATAGATAAAATATTCAAAATATTTTATAACTTAGAATAAAATTAACAATATATTTTTTTTCCCGTCTAGACAACAAATCATTCCCCTTCCTTGGGTGAGAATGGATTCCAAATTAACAAAATAATCCGCACCATAGAAGCATCATCAGAGATCAAATCATAACTACGAGTCTATGGGTAAAAGAAAGGTGTTTAAGGGGAGTGTTTGGCAGATCGAAGAAAAGTGATTCTAGGCCCAAATTATGGTTTGGGCGTATTTGAACACCTACATTTTTTTTTAAAAACCTTAGTTTGGACCAAACCTAAGGTTTTGTCAGCCGAAACCAGAGAAGCAAAATGAATTTGCTTCTGGGCAAAATTTTGAAGACCATTGTGTGATGATTATTGCTATCAAATAATATATACAAAAAACACCCCATATTCAATTATTCAATTATAAACTTCCTTCTGCCTGATCCTCCAAAAGTGTTTTAATAATATATTATTCAATTAATAATATATGAAAAAATAATCATTTTTCTATAAACAGATTTATTCTTATATTTTATAAATATATACACACATAGTAATTATTTATTAATTATATTTTCTTATATATTATTAATTATATTGGTAAAAAATATATTATTAACAAATTTATTTCTTTAAATTAAAATATATTATAAAATCTATTTTTTATGTAATTATCGTATTAACTTATACTTTTTTTTAGTAGTGTACATATATAAAAAGTGTTTCTGATAACAACTATCTAAACGCTCACTTTCAGAATCACTTTTTCACAAAATCTATTTTTTCAAGATCCATTCTCAAAAATAACTTTTTTCTCAGAAACTATTATTTAAATTATGGTTTAGTTTTATCCAAATACCCCAAAGTAAAAATCAAATCATAATTTTAAAAATAATTTTATTATCCCCATTTATATAAAAGTATTTTTTAAAAGTACTTTTAAGACAATCCAAACACTCCAGCGACAATTTGGAACAGTGTACGTTCAGCGAAAAACATAAATAATTTTATATGATGCGCGTAAACTTCTAGAAACATTCTACAGAAATAACTTCCTTTTATTTTATATCTATAAACTGAGCTTAGTTCAGACAAAATATGTACGTGTGTGAATGCAATGAAACAACAGAGTGGGTCGGCTTTGTCCATGCAAGTTTACTTCTCTGAGGATATTTATTACCGCACTCCGCAAGTCTGAACAAATATCCATGGCATGCAGAGCCGAGAACAGGAACTACGCACAACGCCACAGGCACTAGCCAAGGCTATCTATCAACATAATTATCTGAGACACAGGCTGCTCAGAAATACTGCTAAATTTCTCAAAGACGCTTCCGTGCATGGGGAAACAACGCACGGATAACAAACACGCAAACTATAGAAAGTGTCAAGAGATAAAATATAGCACATGGCAGCCATATCCAGGTCATTTAGTTAGACAAATAACGAGTCATCCACGACTCGAAGCGAGACCAAGCCAGCTGAACTGCGGCTTCATCTTCATCAGGCAGTCCCATGCTCTTCCTCCTCTGGATCCCTTCTGGAGACCTGTTCATGAATGCATGTGCGTTGCCAGGATACAAGTGTACCTCGTATGGAACTCCAGAAGCCTTCAGTTTCTCCTCTAAGGCCTTGGCAGCCTGAGACATCAAATGATGACAGAAGACAGCATAAGTAGCTTGGATAGTTAATAGTTTTCCATTCCTTTGACCCTCAATTGTGAACATTCCCATTATACACCATCCTATATTTTATCGAATGCAATGATCTCTAAGTAGCGCTAGGTAAGCTAAAGCAATGGATGACAATACTCCCGGAAACAGAAGCAATACTACCTTTGGTCCTTAATATAAAATCTTATAATAAGGACCGGAGATAGTATCTAACAGAGGACATAGATAATCCCATACCGTGACATCCGAAAAGCCGACAAAATTATCCAGCTCCCCAAAGTGAGACTGAACAGGAACCTTGGCTTGGGAAGGGTCTGCAAGCTCTGAAGAAGGGACTCCATAGAAAGCTACAACAGCATCAACCTCTGGAACCAAAACAGAACCTGCAATAGAGAGAGCCCCACCCATGCAAAATCCAGTAACACCAGCCTGTGGCAATGATTTTACATTTCGTTTAAAAAAAGGTCTAGCTTCAATATAACCAGTATGTTAATTTAAAGTTTGTACTATAAAATGAAAGTAAAAAGCACTGATCAAATCATAACTTTAAGAAAAAAAGACAAACTAATGATTTGCTCGGTATTTGAAAATATGAGCATGTCAACAGTCAGATTTAAGACTTGTGACAGATTGTTCCCTACCCATAATTATTTAAGCCAGTAAATTTCTGTATAACAATATCAATACGATATTATGATCACTAAATTATTTTTTAAATTAACAAAGAAAAGAATGAGGCTTTGGAAGACCACAAGCGTAAATTGTTTAGAGGCTCAGCATTGCTGCCTTGTTGGATTTAAATGTAGGAAAATACAGATTTGGGATAAAGACATTGCAGTCTGCAGCATTAACAAGGCATTATTCTTAGAAACTTCACCCTTTTTAAGCAATACTTACAGCCCACAGCAGCTAACCATTCACTACTGTACAAGTCAAGTCATAAGTAAGACCCACAATAATCTGCTTTCGAGTCTTATGCCATGACTACTGCATGGACGGATGAAAACCTGAAGAACCTTCCCAAACTATGGAATCCACACGGCAGTAAAAGCACTAAGTGACAAATTCTTCAGAACTGAAAATAAAAAGGTTGATAAAAAATTTATATTTACAGTAACCGTGGTTTCATAGATGGCCCAAGACAGGACATTTTTAAATAAATGAGCTTTTATCCGGACAAAACATGAACAGTGGCAAACCTTCCTTGAACCATTGGCTTTAAGCCAGTTGACTGAAGCACCGATATCCTTCACAGCACCTTGCCAATCAAGACCATCCATCAAATGCTGTGCTTCTGCAACATCCAGACCAACTTTTCCTCTGTAAAGACTGAAAAAGAAGGAAAAACCCCCCACAGGTCAATCCAAGTGCAACCTATAATATGAACTGATGCATAATGAAATTTTAAATCTTTAGTAAGCACCAACATCTTACTCTGGAATAAGAGCTTTGAATCCAGGACCAAGCTGAGAAATCTTCACAGCATGGTTCTTAATTTCATAGTCCACACCCCACCATTCTTGGAGCACAACAATTCCAGGAGCGTCTTCTTTGCCAACAACATAAGCATCGAATGTCTGATCATTGAAAGGAAAAAAAGAAAATGAAGTTCTACTGCATGTAAAATAACATAGCAAAACGTGATAGCATACCACAATAAAACTTTAGGTACGACACGATGACATTGGTTAAAAAGGAGTTTGATCTAAAGCACAACAGACCGCATTACAGCTAAAAAGCATAATTAAAAATTGGGCATGGGGTCTTATTAGCATAGCATATGAGATATCACCATCAGTTCCTACTCCGTTACTTACTTGATCAGCCCGAGTCGTTAAACAGAAACTCTTAGGTAAATATAGCCGTTTCCAAACAGAGAACACACTTAACACCAGGTAAATGGCATCAGTCAGTCATCTGACTAGGTTTAGAAACTACTTCCTCGATGTTCAATGGAGCAAAAGGAACAATTTCGTAGTAGTATTTTCTCATTCGAAGTTGGTCCACAGACAACCATATAGACGGAATGTGAATAACGTTGCAAATGGATGTACGCATACTAGTGATGGGGTCGTCTTGGCACACCGACATGCAAAATAATGTATTTTGACCGCTAAAAGAAAGCACGGCGACCTAGTACTAAAAGCCTAGAGTCACCAAGCCAAATTTTTATGGATCAGATTAATTCTCAATTCCCAACAGCACCCAGACTCAATAATATAAAGAGAAAAGAAAATGACAAAAAATATTTATCCATAGGCGTAAGCCAAACACTGAAAAGACAAATTTGGCCGCGATATAAGTCGGGCGATGAGTTCCGAATCTACCCAGAAAAAACAGTAAACAAGTCAAAGTCGTGAATGAAACACTCGAGAAACACAAACTGCGATAAATTAATAGAAATGAAAAAGAAATCAGGATGCAAACAAGAGAAAGAGCAAGAAAGACGAAAAGAAGGAGGGATACTCACAGTGTCGTCCCTCTGAATCTGAATTTTCTTGAAAGGGGAAGACGCAGAATCAGCCATGGAACGGACTGAGAAGCGGGAAACGAAGAGGGGAATGGAGCGGGAAACGGGGAATGGAGCGGGAGACTGGCGAGGGACTGCTCTGAGGACTCTGGAAGCAGCTACAACAGTGAACATTCCTCGCTGGGGTTTCACTCCACTGCATTCCCGGTCTCGCGCGCATGCTAGATTATTTATTAAGTGGGAGAATTATAACCAAATTTATAAATTAACTAGTAAACATTTAATATTCACACAACACAAATTTATAATTAAAGTAAGTAACAAATATTTATCAATTTATTATATGATTTTTAAAATAAGAAACTGTCCACCCTTCATGTCTAATCTACGTTTCTACCATACAGGTAGGAGACGCTTATTGAATCTTCAGCATTTTTTTGGCTGATTTTTTCCCCCTATTGCTGATCAGGGTTTTAACTATCTCTTCTGCATGATGTAAGAATCTGAGAATTAAATACTAATATCCAGTTTTAATTATAAAATCTTATTTTTTATAAATAAAATTTATAGTTTATAAATAAGATTTTATAATTAAAATGTATGCGCGTATTTTTTTTTTGTTTTTTTATGGGATTTTAACTCACGCGAGAGATTCCCACGCCGCCAATAACAACACTACTGCGAGAAGAATATCACTGGTTACAAGGCCATTATCAAGCCTTCACCTTTGGAAAACAAGAACGGACAAGATTAATTTGATTAGATTAAAAAAATTAGGTAAGTTAATTAATTATAAAAAATATGATATGTTTTTTTTAAAATACTATAATCATCTTTCTTAATATCTTTCCTCACTCTTCTACTTGATTATAGTTGAGAGAGTATCCACAAGGTAACTTAAAAAAATTGATAAATATAAAAAATATCTCTTATATTTATAACTAAAATCAACTTAATAATTAGGTCATATATTAAGGAGAGAGGAATATATTCTTTTTACCTTTCGGCTATCATCAGAATGCAGTACAAAATAATATTCGTAGTTCTTCTGATATTATCAATAATTAAATAAAAATGTTTTTCGCTTGATGAGTCATTTATTTTTTGTTAGCAAATTTTTAAAACGGGAAAACCATATCATAAGTACCTCTACTTTTTCTCAATTTTTAATTTGGTACCTATGTGTTTTTTCCTCTTGATTAAACATTTAATTTTTTTTAGCAACATTAGCTCTTATAACTTTGTTCTATTGGTATTTTTAGTCTCTATATAAGGATTAATGATGTTAATTGAGCAAAATTAAAGATTTATTTAAGAATAAAAAATATATAGATACCAAATTAAAAATTTATAAAAAATACAAGTACCCCTGATATGGTTTTTCCTTTTAGAATTGCAAATGGCGTGATGAAAAAAAGGCCCGTCAACACTCAGCACGGCTATTTTGCTTGGCCCAGAAAAAAAGGAGGCTATTTTGGACTTGCAACATGCCTTTCTCTTTCACATCTTCCCTTTTAAATAGATGAAAACCCAGCCAGGAAAATCAGCCAACCGAAACGAAACGAAACGAAACGATCTCATTCTTGTCCCTTCAGATGGCGAGCCTAGAGCCCTCTTTTCCTTTTACCAAAAATGTTGGGTTAACACTGGTTTCACCAAAAAGGTAACAGATATGCTGATTCTTCTGCTGCTCCTACTGGTCCTCACTTACAGACTCGTCTCCATCATCCACTTCTTCACTTTCCCCTGCTTCCTCGCGTTCCTCTGCGAATCATGCTTCACTTTCACTTGGTTTCTCTGCTTATGCACCAGATGGACTCCGGCCCTTGTCACAACCTGCCCAGGCCGCCTCCTCCAACGGTATATCTGCTTATGCATATTGTTAGCCATTTCACATACATAAGCTTGTAATATGTGGGGTTTTGATTATCGTGGCTTTTGTGGCTGGGTTATGTGAATAGGGTGTCGGAAATGGAACTTCCGGCGGTGGACATGTTCGTGACGACGGCGGACCCGGTGCTTGAACCACCCATCATAACCGTCAACACTGTGTTGTCTCTGCTAGCCCTGGATTATCCATCTCATAAGCTAGCTTGCTATGTTTCTGATGACGGGTGTTCCCCTCTCACCTTCCACGCCCTCGTTGAAGCCTGCAAATTTGCCCAGCTTTGGGTACCTTTCTGTAAAAAGCACCATGTTCAACTAAGAGCTCCTTTGAGATACTTCTCCCACTACAAAACACTCACTGGCGCAGAATCACCGGAGTTCAAACAAGAATGGTTGAGAATGAAGGTTAGTGGCTTAAGAACGAAAGGGTTAAGAGCTCATAAAGTGGAACGTTATAATATATCACTAGTGGCTCCCGTGCTTGGCATACGTGTAATTTAAGATTCAATTTTAATTTATTTTGTCTCTGATATTTATCTATTTAATATAATTAAAAAGAATATTTTATAAAAAATAACAACTATTTATTAGAATAACTAACTCAATAAATTTTCTTAATATTTACAAATTAGTTTCATATTTCTTATGTTATAAAAAAAAGGTAGTACTTGTTAAAATAATGTCGGCTCCAATCTGTCTCTCCATGATATGCACCAAGCACCGTATAAGTTCAATATCTGATAATCGAGATTATCGCATCGGAACCTTGGCCATAGCCAGAGCTGAGGGGGTGGGGTGGGATAAGAAATAGTGTAAGAGGACAAGGAAAGAGGTGGAAATAAATAAATAATAAAAATAATGGGCGTTATTTTTTGACAAAAAAATATCGACCTCAATATGATTAATTTAATATCAATATATGTAAATTTTATAATAGGATAAATAAACATCATGACATTTTTTTTGGACTGAATACACCATGACATATTTATCAAAGAATTGTGGGTAATATAGAGAAAATGTATTTAATGAAAAATTTAGAATGATCTATACTGTCGCTACTATTTCAGTGGTAAATGTGTACAAATACGCCTACGATAATATTTTGTTTGTTTGTGGGGAGCGGAGCAGGATGAGTATGAGGATCTTAGGCGCCGAATCGAACAAGGCCCGGCTCAGCTTGACGGAGACTTGGCAGATTTCTCGAATACAGAGAGGAGAAATCATCCAGCCATAATCAAGGTAGGTACTTGAGCTTTGTGTTTGCGAAAACATCTATATTTTGCTTTTAATAAATCATAATAATCGCGTTCCACAAAAGTTAAATAATAACCCATGCTAATCCAAAACACACACTTACTCCTTTTCAATTTGTAGGTTATATGGGAGAACAAGAAAATAACTTCAGATGGGTTGCCACACTTGATATACATATCGAGAGAGAAGCGCCCAAAGTATCCTCATCACTACAAAGCGGGTGCTATGAATACACTGGTAATTAAATTGCCATTGTCCTCTCCGTTATCTTCGATTTATTCACTAATAACACATTACACGTTCATTGATGCGGTTTTGTGATGGATACAGGCGAGAGTCTCTGGTTTGATGACCAATGCTCCCTACACTTTGAACCTTGATTGCGACATGTCTGTGAACAATCCAATGATTGCTCTCCATGCCATGTGCATTCTGTTGGATCCCAAGAGCCAAAAGGAAGTTGCTTTTGTTCAATGTCCCCAGCATTTCTGTGGTGCGTTAAAGGACGACCCTTTTGGAAACCAGATGGTGGTTTTGTTCAAGGTGCGTCCAACTTCAATCAAATATCAAATCTGCCCACCAAAATTATAGTCTTCGGACTTTCTTAATTACTATCTATCTCTCTTATAATTTACATGTTTTCTCGTTTTCTACTTTTTAACTTATACAGTACATGGGGGGTGGATTGGGAGGAATCCAAGGATCTTTCTATGCGGGAACAAATGCCTTCCATAGAAGGAAAGTACTATATGGTTTTCTCCAGAAGACGTAGAAACTGGTACTAATGAAACATTCATTAAATTAGAAGATGATATCTTCATTATATTTAGAACATATTATACATATATAGCAGGGTAATATAAATGATCGATTGATGGTTCTAGAGAAGTTTATAAGCCATGTTATGTTGTACGTATCTAACAATAAATACAACTTTTTAAGCATCCCTAAAAAGCTAAGGAAAGATTCATTTTCTACAATGGCCGTTTGCAGGAAACACTTCAGATGAGGAGTTGGCTCAAATATTTGGAGGTTCAAAGGAGTTGGTGAAATCAGTTGCTCTCACTTTCAAAGACAAAACATATTCTCCTAATCTAAATGTTTCAAAATCTCTTGAGGAAGCCCACCAGGTCGCTTCTTGTGGATATGAATATGGCAGTGGCTGGGGTAAACAGGTCTGCAACATGAACGAAGTAAATATGTGGAGGAGATTATCTCGTTTTGCGAAAAAGTGCTTCTGAAACCACGGTTTTAGGATACCCAAACAGGCCCTAAATACATAATAAACTTTTACGCAACTAAATACATGAGTCAGTCCCTTAACTGAAGTCTAACTTTCCTCTTAACGTATCCTTCTAAAATTATAAACGTTCAATCTAACAAAGTGTTATATCTTGTCCTTCACATCGATTGTGGAAACATATCTGAACATTTGCAGGTGGGTTGGATGTATGGATCAATGACCGAAGATGTGCTTACTGGACTGACAATCCATACCAAGGGTTGGAGATCAGAAATGTGTACGCCAGACCCAACTGCATTTTCGGGGTGTGCCCCAGAATGTGGGCCTGGTTCACTGACACAACAAAAAAGATGGGGCATAGGCCTCCTTGAAATCCTTTTCACTAAGCACTGTCCAATTCTGGGCATAATTTTTGGCAAGCTACAGTTTAGAGAGGCCATGGCGTATTTGTGGATCACTACCTGGGCTGCTCGCAGTGTTCCTGAATTGTGCTATGCTATTCTTCCTGTTTATTGCATCATTACCAACTCGACTTTCTTCCCCAGGGTGAGAACACATGAATGAGCCCGACCTATTATCGTACTTCTGCGAAGCTTACACTTCAAATGAATTTATGTTTTTTGTTAATTTGTTCAAATGACTATTAGGGACAAGGCATCTGGATTCATGTTGCGCTGTTTGTTGTTTACAACATACACACTTTATCGGAGTACATTGCGACTGGACTGTCACTGAGAGCATGGTGGAACAACCAAAGAATGTCGAGAATAGTAGCCATGACTGCTTGGCCTTTTTCTGTTTTGAGCGTGATACTGAAGCTCCTGGGAACATCTGACACAGTATTTGAAGTGACACAGAAAGACCAATCCAGTTCTAGTGATGATGAAGATGCCGGTAGATTCACGTTCAATACTTCTCCAATGTTCATACCAGGCACCACTGTTTTGCTTCTGCAACTAATAGCTTTGGCCACAAAGCTGTCAAGATTGCAACCAGCAGCGCAGGGTGGGGATGGCTCTGGCGTAGGCGAGCTCTTCTGCGTGTCATATATCATACTGTGTTATCGGCCATTTTTAAAAGGGCTATTTGACAAAGGAAAATATGGGATTCCCTTGTCCACTGTGTTCAAGTCAGCAGGATTGTCCTTCGTTTTCGTGCTCCTTTGTAGAAGGTACCATTAAGGGTTCATGATGCTTCTCTGGTCTTGAATTTTCTAATATTTTTGTCCTTCTAGTTGTGTGTAATTTTTTATCTTTAACTGTTTCCTTCGAGGCGGAAACCTTGTTATCTGTCTGTAAGCGTATCTTGTAATTACTTTGTCTTTGCAAAATAATTTGTTGGTTTTTTTCCCCCTTGTGTAATATTGTTATGATTTTTTCTCTGTTAATTCCTTCAATGATCAGAGGGAGGTTACCTGTGTGGACCGTACATTGGGGGGGGGGACTGAGGACGATAGCAGGCGAGTAGGAGCTCACCGAGAAAAAGAAAAATAATGCGTGGGGCAAAGTTGGAGAATATTCGGGACATGGTAATGGTATTAATTCAATGTATGGCTATATGCAGTCAAACATACGATGTGGAAAATAATGCCCATTGGCCAGTGAGAAAATAAAACCAAAATGAAATTGTCGCAAAGACACTAGAATCCAAACGAATGTCAGTGGCGTAGCAAAGGTGTCTCGGTACCTGAGCGAAATCCTAATACGATGCAATTTCCTTGGTGTCCATCTTTCACGGGCCATTGCAGCCTCAAGACAATTATGACGACGGCTTCAATGATTGAGATTCTGATTTGAAGGCTGTAGAAAATAGGCAGTAAAGGACAAAAACCGCACAAGAACCTCCAAAGCTAAGGGACCGTGTCCTGCCTTGGTAGGCTGTGCGCGCGCGCGTGTGTAGAGTCATACACGATGTTATAAGATTACTGTTATAAACCCGAGATTATATGAATTCAAGAGAACAAAATATAAAGGTAAAAAAAAAAGAAACAAAATACAAGTTTCTAAAACTCATTTCACCCATAATGGATAACGTAGGCGACTGGACCACAGAAATTTCTATCTTGTCAAGCAGACACCGCCTTGCCTGCAATATATAAACAAGACGTTGCAGTTTTGGCTGTAACAAATGGTAGATCGGTGCAAAACGTTGAAAGATTCAATGGAGGACCGCCTTTATGAAAAGATTGGGGTGAAACGAACTTTTCAAAGGATAATGGATAGCTTCATCTTACTCCTCCTTCTCTTGCTTCTTGGCCACAGAATCATCTCCCTCACCTACCACTTCAATTTTCCTTGCTTTCTTGCCTTCTTATGCGAATCATGGTTCACCTACACTTGGTTTATTATTCTCAGCACCAAGTGGACCCCTGCCCGCGTCATCACCAACCTCGATTCTCTCACTCGACGGTACACTACTCCACTTACAACTTATTGCACGTTCTGTATATGAATAAGTGATCGCTGTTTTATCATGAGTCTGTGTTTTTTCAAGAACAGGGTAGTAGATCTTCCGGCGGTGGACCTGCTGGTGACAACGGCGGACCCAGTGCTGGAACCACCCATCATCACCGTGAACACTGTGCTGTCTCTGTTAGCACTGGATTACCCACCTCACAAGCTCGCTTGTTATGTGTCCGATGATGGGTGTTCCCCTGTTACACTCTATGCACTGATCGAAGCCTCTCGATTTGCTAAGCTCTGGGTGCCTTTCTGTAAGAAACACAACGTCCAACTCAGAGCTCCTCTTATGTTCTTTTCTGATGAGCCCACTGGTGCCCAAAGACGACACTCACAAGAATTCACACAAGATTCCCTACGGATGAGGGTAAAGTGCTGAAATGGTTATTTCGTGGTCAAGTGTTAGAAAAATGATGAATAATGATTTTGTTTGCTGGGTTTTGCAGGAAGAGTATGAAAAACTAAGCCGCAAAATTGAAGATGTGAGCGGGAAACCAGAGCAAATTAAGCTTGAGGGAGAGTTTGTAGCTTTCAGGAATGCAGAGCGGAGAAATCACGAAGCCATAATTAAGGTATCTAGAACTTCTAGTATATCATTGTCGAGCCGTTTCGGTTGTTTGGTGATGCTCATGTGTGACTGACGATTCTTGATAAGGAACATAATATTAATGGGGGCCTGGGTCCAACATTTCGCATCACACAAATTTAGTGTTATATGTAAGCGTCATTTATGAGGTTGGTATAGTTATGTGTTCACAATGACAAATGAAGGAAACGTTATCAGATAAAACTAAATCAAATAGTGTTTTCCTCAAAGACTAACTTATTTTAATATACTGAGCCCTGGAATGGTTCGTACCCGAGCAGGTTTCATATATGGCATGCATATGCGAACCAATTTTAGTTCACAACGGGAACTTGTTTTTCATGAGTACCAGGTTATTATTTGGGAGAACAAGGAAGGCCAATCTGATGGATTGCCCAATCTAATCTACGTATCAAGAGAGAAGAGATCACAGCACCATCATCACCACAAAGCTGGTGCGATGAATGTTTTGGTAATACCTTTTTCTTTTCTTTTAATACGTTGGCATTTTTATTCTGTCTTATAAAATTACATATCCATAAACAACCTCAAATAAATTTGTATTTCTCCTACCATGAAAAGGTGTAATATGATGATTATCATGTGCAGACCAGAGTGTCAGGATTGATGAGCAACGCTCCCTTCATGCTGAATTTAGACTGTGACATGATGGTGAACAATCCAAAGATTGTTCAGCACGCCATGTGTATTCTTCTGGATCCAAAGGCCCATAAAGAAGTTGCCTTTGTTCAATGTTTTCAGCAGTTCCACGACGGCTTAAAAGATGATCCCTTCGGAAACCAGTTCGTGGCTGTTTTTATGGTGTGTAAAGAAGAAGAAGCATAAGTTCTGTCTACATTTAGAACCAAGTAGCACGGATGAATTAAACAGTAATTTTTCTGTCTTCTTGTCTTTGAAGTGCAGTACATTGTAGTTGGTATAGCAGGGCTTCAAGGACCCTTTTACTGTGGAACCAATTGCTTCCATAGAAGAAAAGTTATTTACGGCCGTCACCCTGATGACACCCAACTTGAAAATCAAGGTCGTCATTTGAACTATAGGATATATCTTCACATAATTTGTACACCGATCTACATATTCATAATAGTAGTTGCCGTAATTCCTACCAGCCTCTAACAAAGAAACATTAAAATGCCATTGTTTTGCATCTTTTTTTGCAGAAAAATTGTCAGACAAGGAACTGCAACAGAAGTTCGGAAGCTCGAAGGAATTTGTTAAATTGGCAGCACAAGCTTGGGAAGACAACACATACTCTAGTTGTAGTAATGTCATTACTCCTTCCACGTCTCTAGAGGCTGCAATCCAAGTTTCTAGTTGTGAATATGAATATGGTACTGCTTGGGGTAAACAGGTCAGTATCAACTTCATCAATTAAAGCATATTATAAATACTCCTAATTAACTTAATTTCAATTGCCACATAAGAAGCTTTCAACACAGAAAAGGGTTGAAATTTTCTTCTGAGCATCACATAATTATCATCTCAGAAGAATCATACTCTGCATTGTGACTAAATTATTTGGAAGTTCAGGTGGGATGGTTATATGGGTCATTGGCAGAGGATCAACAAACTGGATTGAGCATCCATAGAAGAGGTTGGAGGTCAGAGTGCTGCACACCTGAGCCTATTGCTTTCATAGGTTGTGCCCCTGGAGATTTCATATCCTCAATGGTACAACAAAAGAGATGGGCTTCCGGCCTGCTTAGAGTCTTTTTGGGCCCCCAAAGTCCCTACTTGGGCCTCCTCTTCGGTAAGCTGCAACTCAGGCAGTGCTGGGCCTATTTATATCTTATCCACTGGGGCCTCCACGCCTTCCCTGAAACTTGCTATGCGGCTTTGCCGGCGTATTGCCTCATAACCAACTCCTCTTTTCTACCCAAGGTCAGCTTTTCAACACTAACTACCAAACATTTTAGTATTTCTCAATTTCAAGGAATAATTAAGCAGATTCATATTAAATTTTCAGGAACCTTGGTTGTGGATTTCTGTTTCAGTTTTCGTGATATACTATATTTACAGTCTAATAGAATACTTGGCAATCGGGTTATCAGTCCGAACATGGTGGAACAATCAGAGAATGAGAAGAGTAATGGCCATGACTGCTTGGTTTGTGGGTTCTCTAAGTGCCATAGTTGAGATGTTGGGGGCTTCTAACACAGTGTTTGACATAACACAGAAGGAGCCACGAACTTGTTCTGGTTCTGATACAAACGCGGGAAGGTTCATCTTCGACGAGTCTCCAATGTTTGTGCCAGGAACCACTATGTTGCTGGTTCAACTCACTGCTTTGGCGGTGAAATTATTGAGGTTGGATCCATCGGTAGAGAAGAATGGGAATGGGAGTGGGGTTGGGGAGGTATTGTGCAGTGTGTACTTGGTGGTTTGCTTGTGGCCCTTCTTGAAAGGGCTATTTGGTAAAGCACAATATGGGATTCCCATGTCAACAATCTTTAAGTCAGCTATTCTGGCTTTTCTCTTCGTGCACTGTTCTATAAGTGGCACTGCCACCATCAATTAATGTGTTGGTCCATTGACAATCTCTTGTTTATGTTATACTTCCTTCTTGAGGTTCAACTCACAGGTCTGTTTGTGAAATTTTGGAGGTCATTGGAAGCAGTGAAGAGAGAGAATTGGAAATGGAGAGCGTTGTTTTGTCGTTCGTACAGGGTGGTGTGTTACTGGCCTTTTCTGAAAGGAGAAAATATGGAACTCGGGCCGTGTTCTTTGTGGTGCTTTGTACTTCTATCATCACTACTTTATGTGTTGGTGATCCCTCTTATTCATCTCAATCTCCTCTCTCATGTCTGCACTTTCATTTTTTTAGCAGCATATTATATTTTACTTCTAAAAACTAAAGCTCCTTTTGATTCGATTTTGGATCTCATCTGCTTGGCAATGCTACGTAATAGAATTTTAATCATTATGGATCTTAATTAGTGTGCTTGGTAATGAAGATTGATACGGTGGGGGACAGAATCACAGGGTGCAGGATTTTGAATGGGGGCAATCGATGGCCAGCCACTGGGGGTGGGAGCTTCTAGGCATAACCCCAAAAGATATGAAGAGATGGAAATGGCAAGTCGTTTAAATAGAAAATGTCTTAACCAAGGATTCGTTCGGAATTCGGATTAACAATGATCCTGAAAACAATAAGAATTTATGATTTTGAAAAATCAAATTAATTTTGATAACTTTAAATTTAATATATTGAATCAGCTGATTTTTAATTGAATAATCAGGCTAGAAATTAATTTATTAGTTTTCTTGTCTGAATCAATTTATCAAAATTAATTACTGATTCAATCCCTTTCATTTTTTTTGTCAGTCATTTTTCAGAAAATTTTTCTATAATTTAAAGTATAAGTTATTTTGCAAGAATTTTTCAAATAATAATTACATCATTAAAAAAAAGTCCTTCTCTTCAATTTACAATGAAATAATGGAGAATATACATATTTTTAATGAGGAGCATTATTTAATAATTTTCATAACTTATTTAATAATTTTCATAACTTAACATTTGTTAATGAACTAGTTATAAGTCAGAGATAATTATAGGTATGGACCGAATTCACAAATCTTTTATTTATAAAAATGATTAATAATGAGTCGGCACTTGCAGCCCAGTCTTAAGTGTGAAGTTGCAACTTTAAACGGAAATAATGCAATGGATACGTGAGTTATTAGGGGGGGGGGGATTGGCAGTAAACACTTATGGTTACATTGAACTTGTGTTGTGTTGTTTGATTGGTAAGCAGTATTGGCTAAAGTACATATTTAGTTTTTTAACTTTGTATAAGGTTTTAATTTTATCCCTTAAGTTTAAAAAATACACTTTTAGTTTTTTAACTCTGAAATTTTTTTTCAAAAAATGATGACATTAAAATCTTAAATGTTGATAAAATATTCTTAAATGCTAACATATTAAGTTTAATTTTCAAAACATCCATGATTGTTACAAAAAATCATCATTAAAACCTAATGATTTTAAGATTAAAAGACTAAATGCATATTTTTCAAAGTTAGGGAATCAAATTGAAACATTGTACAAAGTTAAAGGATTAAATGTATACTTTAGCCAACAGTATTAAATATTTCGTTAGTTATAAATTTGTATTTATGTAAATAGTAAATACTCCTAATTCAACTAATAAATTTGTGTCATATGTATATATGACGTAAATTTGATGAGCTTCGTAATAATGACAGACAAAGAGTCGGTTCTTGGATCCAATCCCGGAACATATATAATGTAATCCTAAGTCTATTGATCGCACAACATTTACATGGAAATGCTTATTGCTGATCGAAGACTAAGCACACTTGTTGCATATGTTAGATAGAATGACTAGTTAATAAAATGATCACACCGTTTTCACACAACAAGGAAATATATATATATATATATATATATATATAATGATATGGTAAGAAGCACTGACAAGGAAAATTTAAAATATTCAGATTTGCTTCTTCTTTTTTGCTAGAAAGTGGCACTGTTGCCCCGTGATCCCATGATATTCATACGTATTCCCTCTAGTACTAGGCATAAAATTTTAACATACTTTTTCTTTCAAGTTTATAATTTTTTTCTTGAACTATCCTTATTATGACATATATATTAAAGGAAAATTTTTGTCAATAAGATATTTTTCAATTCAATAGCTATTGACCATATCACACCCCCCCATTAGTTGCTCTTTTTACCAATAGGTTTAAAATTTTATTACAAGTTTATCAGAATCTAAAAAATTATTTAAATTAGTTATTTATAAAAAATTTGTGTTCTTTTTTTAAAAATGTCTTTTTAATAAATTTTATTGAAAATGTCTTATTGGCAAAAATTTTCCTTTAACAATTATTTTGGTCAGAAATATAAGATCTTAATCTACTTTATCTCTAATATTTATACATTTTTTCTAAGGTAGTCCTTCTAATAATGACAGTTCTAACCAATATACTGGATTAGCAAGGATATTTGAGGAAAGAGAACACCTATTTATTACAAATAACTAACTTAAACTTATTTTCTTAATTTTTTCAAATTAATCAACTAACTGTTATAATTATAGTAATTAATAATTGTTAATAACTTAATATGCTATGCTCAGTAGCTATCATATTGTGCTTCATACCTAACCTATGGTTATGGTCAAAGTTTGCAATTATCTTTCATACTATTTTGTGCTATTTTATTGAAAAATTTTAGCGGCTTAATAGTTTTATACTCCTCCGGTCACCCTTATAGTATAAAGGTATAAGAGTTTTATATTTAGGATCGGAGGAGTATATATTTTGGTGAAGTTATATTTTTTAGAAACTAAAATGAGGGGATCAAATCCTACATTTCTTGACCCCTATCGCAAATTGCCTAGCTGCCATTGGTAGCGGCCCCTGCTGATGGGCGAGGCTTTTTTTTTTGGCCCTCAAAGAGAGGCAATATGGTCATTTTATTCAATTTATGAAATGAGATTTTGATGACGGAAATTTTCTGAAAATTTGTCCTTTCTTTTGGTTGTGACTGTTTTAATTTTTAAGTGTATTTTATTGCCCCTGGTATAACCTTAAGCTATCCATTCATTAATCAAAGGTTGAGGTATATCAATAGTGATATATTGTTCAGAGGAAGAGGCAGAAAGACCACAGTTTTCTAAACTAGTGGATCGAACAATTTCTTTGACATGGGATCTTTGAGTGGAGATCAGACTTCTAATGTTTCTACTGACACGATTAGTACGATGGCAAGGGCTATTCAATAATTTTTAGGGATTATTAATTATCTTAGAGATTTTATTCCTCATGTGTCTAATCACACCAGTCAGCTATCCAAACTTCTCAAAAAGAATCCTCCCGCGTAGGGACAGAGCAAATCTCAGCTGTCAAAACTCTCAAAAGAATTGCACAGCAACCACCTTCTTTAAAGATCCCTGACAAAAGACTACGAATCCTTCGGACTAATGTCAGTGATGACTCTCAAGATTTGTATCATGCCTGGCAAGCTGCAAGTCAATCTATGCGCCAAATTCATGAAATCTGTCTCTCAATTTTTCTAGAGGAAGGTCATCAAAAGTGAACCATGGACTTGTAGTAGGTTTGTAGTCTGTCCTTCTAGGCTTAGACGTATGAGGGACAAATGGTTATCCATCAAAAGAATCTTCAACAGTAGGATCTGGTTAGCAAGGATCTCCTTGCAGGTAGCATGATAATGCTTTTCTGACTCCTTGAATTGTCTGCTTGCATGTCCATAGTAGAATCTCTTTCCATTTATTTCTTCAATTAAGACAGCTCCCCAAAACTGTGGTCTTCCTGCCTCTTTCTCTGAACATTATGTCACTATTGACATACTTCAACCTTTGATTAATAAATGGATAACTCAAGGTTATATCCATTTCCATATAGGTGTTGTACACCTTATTCTTACACTCTATGGGAGAAAAGGAATTCTAGCCACTGCTAAAGTTATTCTAGTTGATACTACATATACTTCCTATAGTAATGCTCTGTGGGTCGATCTTCTGGGTGGATACCCAATTGCCAAAAACCAACTTTAAGAACCAAATTGGAAAAGATTTTTGCATGTCTAAGATGGACTATAAGTGAACTGGACTTTGGTAAAAAGAATTTGTCATCTTAGAGGAAAATATTAAGAGGTTTATAGTCAATGACTAACCTTTTTCTAATACTTGCAGATTGTTTTAATGATCAATGAAAATGAAGGTATTGAATTTGTCATCGAAGAACAAGATACTCAGGATGAAGAAACACAATATGTTCTTCCTTTTTCTGAAGATGAAAAAACTGATTCTGAATCTTTATCCCAAGAAGATGATGATCCTCAAGGGACAACAAGCCACGTTATGACTCTCAGCTTTAAATACCAGATCTAGGATAACTGAAAAAATTGTTACTAAATACTCTTTTATGGATCGTGGTCAGATTCTATTTCTGATGCACAGGATCCTCTAAAAGAGGCAAGTGTCAATGATCTGGAAATCACCAATGAATTCCTCGTGAATGAGTTTCAGAAGAGCTCCTGTATTATCAACTCTGACTGCTGTTATCTTCTGGTTGTTTGGTGATGCTCATGTGTGACTGACGATTCTTGATAAGGAACATGATATTAATGGGGGCTGCTTCCAACATTTCGCATCACACAAATTTAGTGTTATATGTAAGCGTCATTTATGAGGTTGGTATAGTTATGTGTTCACAATGACAAATGAAGGAAACGTTATTAGATAAAACTAAATCAAATAGTGTTTTCCTCAAAGACTAACTTATTTTAATATACTGAGCCCTGGAATGGTTCGTACCCGAGCAGGTTTCATATATGGCATGCATATGCGAACCAATTTTAGTTCACAACGGGAACTTGTTTTTCATGAGTACCAGGTTATTATTTGGGAGAACAAGGAAGGCCAATCTGATGGATTGCCCAATCTAATCTACGTATCAAGAGAGAAGAGATCACAGCACCATCATCACCACAAAGCTGGTGCGATGAATGTTTTGGTAATACCTTTTTCTTTTCTTTTAATACGTTGGCATTTTTATTCTGTCTTATAAAATTACATATCCATAAACAACCTCAAATAAATTTGTATTTCTCCTACCATGAAAAGGTGTAATATGATGATTATCATGTGCAGACCAGAGTGTCAGGATTGATGAGCAACGCTCCCTTCATGCTGAATTTAGACTGTGACATGATGGTGAACAATCCAAAGATTGTTCAGCACGCCATGTGTATTCTTCTGGATCCAAAGGCCCATAAAGAAGTTGCCTTTGTTCAATGTTTTCAGCAGTTCCACGACGGCTTAAAAGATGATCCCTTCGGAAACCAGTTCGTGGCTGTTTTTATGGTGTGTAAAGAAGAAGAAGCATAAGTTCTGTCTACATTTAGAACCAAGTAGCACGGATGAATTAAACAGTAATTTTTCTGTCTTCTTGTCTTTGAAGTGCAGTACATTGTAGTTGGTATAGCAGGGCTTCAAGGACCCTTTTACTGTGGAACCAATTGCTTCCATAGAAGAAAAGTTATTTACGTCCGTCACCCTGATGACATCCAACTTGAAAATCAAGGTCGTCATTTGAACTATAGTTTTCATATAATTTGTACACAGATCCATATATTCATCATAGTAGTCGCCGTAATTCCTACCAGCGTCTAACAAAGAAACATTAAAATGCCATTGTTTTGCATCTTTTTTTTTTTTGCAGAAAAATTGTCAGACAAGGAACTGGAACAGAAATTCGGAAGTTCGAAGGAATTTGTTAAATTAGCAGCCCAAGCTTGGGAAGGCAGCACGTATTCTGGTAGTAGTAATGTTATTACCCCTTCCACGTCTCTGGAGGCTGCAATCCAAGTTTCAAGTTGTGAATATGAATATGGCACTGCTTGGGGTAAACAGGTTAGAATTAAATTCATCAATTAAAGCATATTATAAATATGCCTAATTGACTTCATAACAAATTGCTACATAAGTAGCTTTCAACATCCATTCTAGAGGAATCATATATAGTAATATATTCTGCCTTGATTGAATTATTTGGAAGTTTAGGTGGGGTGGTTATATGGGTCATCAGCAGAGGATCAACAAACCGGATTGAGCATCCATAGAAGGGGTTGGAGGTCAGAGTGCTGCACACCTGAGGCTATTCCTTTCACAGGTTGTGCCCCTAGAGATTCCATTTCTTCCATGGTCCAACAAAAGAGATGGGCTTCAGGCCTGCTTAGAGTCTTGCTGGGCCCCCAAAGTCCCTATTTGGGTCTCCTCTTTGGTAAGCTCCGGTTCAGGCAGTGCTCGGCCTATTTATGGATCCTCAACATGGGCCTCCACGCTTTCCCTGAAATATGCTATGCTGCTCTGCCTGCGTATTGCCTCATAACCAACTCCACTTTCTTACCCAAGGTCAGCTTTTCAACTCTAACAGCCAAACATTATTGTATATCTCATTTTTAAGGAATAACTGATTTAGATTCATATTTGGAATTTTCAGGAACCGTGGCTTTGGGTTTCTGTTTCAGTTTTTGTGATATACAGTATATATAGTCTAATAGAATACTTGGCAATCGGGTTATCAGTCCGAACGTGGTGGAATAGTCACAGAATGAGAAGAATAATGGCCATGAATGCTTGGTTTTTGGGTTCTCTAAGTGCCATAATTGAGATGTTGGGGGGTTCTAACACGGTGTTTGATGTCACACAGAAAGAGTCACCAACTTCTGGTTCTGATGATAGTGATACAGACGCAGGAAGGTTCAGCTTTGACGAGTCTGCAGTGTTCGTGCCAGGAACCACCATGTTACTGGTTCAGCTCACTGCTTTGGTGACAAAATTACTGAGGTCGGATCCTCCACCAGAGAAGAGGGGGAATGGGAGTGGGGTTGGGGAGGTATTGTGCAGTGTGTACTTGGTGGTTTGCTTGTGGCCCTTCTTGAAAGGGCTGTTTGATAGAGCACACTATGGGATTCCCATGTCGACAATTTACAAGTCAGCAGTTCTGGCTTTTCTCTTTGTGCATTGTTCCAGAATTAGCATGGTGACCACCAATTAATGTCTTGGTCCACTGACAAGCTTTTAATTGGCCTTTTCTGAAAGGACTATTTGGAATTGTGCTTTTTTGGTGACCCCTCCTGTTCACCTCACGTCAGTTTTGGATCCCACACACAAGGCAATAATAATATTCTGAGTCCTAAATTTAAAATCTAATTTATGATATAATTTCTTATATTTAAACCGAAGCTAGTATAAGACAGTGCAGTGTGATACAATTTTAATCATTATGAATTTATTTAGTATGTGACTCGCCAATATAAGGCAGTGATACAATTTTAATCATTATGGATAAGTAATTTCTTATATTTAGAACCATAGTTTGTATAAGGTAGTATAATGGGATCAGGGGTAGTACCTTATAATCAGTATTCACATTAGGCATAATTATTTTGAACTACTACTTTTAATTGAGAAAAAAAATCAAAATTAGCAAATTGGAATGCCCCTTTTTCATTTTTTCCCCCCTATTTTGTTCTCTTGCCTTTTGCCTTGAGGTACAGGTGTAACATTTTAATAAGAGGAATGGGGTAGCAAAGGGGCAGAGGAGAGAGGCTGCGCCCTAAAACCACATGGGACTTATCAGATCTGTACCTTTTTTTTTTTTAAGAACTATTTTAATGAGTATAAAATCTAAAAGATAATCTCTTAATTAGTATTTTTTAAAAATATTTTTATTTAAAAATAATTAATTAAAAATATTAAATTTGTATGGTCCAAATTCAAATTGCTCTACACACCAAAACAGGATCCAATCACATGCATCTGCCTAGCTCACATGTTGTACATGAAACCAAAAAAAATTTATATATAATATAAAATCTATAAAAAAAATCATTGTATTATACTAAAAATGCTGTACAAAACAAAGCTCATATTCTAGGAGAAATTCTTAGGTACTCTGGGAGTACCACCTCACTTGAACACTGTCCAATTAAATCGCACCAAATCAGTGGATGGCAGGCCCACATGTCAGTCTACATGGCACATTTTCAATAGGAAAAATTTTATTAAAAAAATTCTGTTAAAATTGTTCTCTCTCTCATTTTTCAACACCCCTCTCTTCTATTTTCTCTCTCTTCTGCGTCTTCCCTTCCCCATTTTTCCGGACTCTCTTTACTTCTGCTTTTCCTCTTCTTTTTCATTATTCTTTGCCAACTTTTCTCTCCTCCTTTCATCATGCTTATCCTACCAATCCATTTGTTCTTTCTTTTCTTCTTTTTTTTTGTAAAACCTTTTTTTCGATTTCTCCCATTCATATTGCATCCTCCCCAATTTCACCACACCTCAGCCTCCACAATGCCCTCCGCCTACGCCGTTATTTTGTTAGCCAAGGTTAGCTTGTGCTCAAGCTCTTTGAAGAGTGTCACCCGAACAAGATCTCATCTATGAACACTCGATGAATTTTAAGATTTTGAGAGCTATGTTTGTTCCCCGGCACTCCAGCTCCTTCATTCATCTTTCATCCTTCAACAAACTAAGTAGTAACAAAACAAAATGGGGCAAGATGGATTTTAAAAATTTTGAGGAAATGCAAGATGCCAGCACCCAGCTTCTTATTTTTCAGTAAAAACGTTACTTCTCACTTTACCCCCATTATGCTTTAGGATTTTGGTATGCTGTAATGCAATTCTTCATCTTTGGAAAAAATGGCCAGAGGAAGGACGAAGAGTAACGAGAGAGAGAGGGAAACTGGTAAGGATAATGGGAAAGAAGAAGTAGAAAAAAAAAAAAGAGAGAAAGGACCGTCATGAAAGATGGGGAAAGGAAGACGCAGAAGAGAGAGAAAATTTGAGAGGGTGAGAAGAGAAAAACTGGCGAAGGATAATGAAGAAGAGGAAAAGGAGGAGTAAAGAGAGTTCAGAAAAATGGGAAAGAGAAGACGTAGAAGAGAGAGAAAATTGAAGAGAGGGGTGTTGAAAAATGGGAGAGAGAAAACAATTTTAACAGAATTTTTTTAATAAAATTTTTCCTATTGAAAATGTGCCATGTAGACTGACATGTGGGCCTGCCATCCACTGATTTGGTGCGATTTAATTGGACAGTGTTCAAGTGAGGTGGTACTCTCAGAGTATCTAAGAATTTCTCCATATTCTAGTGTTGCATCTAAAATAAGAAGATTTTTATAACCTTATAATGAATGAAGTTAAATGCTGTAATGAATGAAGTTAGATGCTGAGACGTCTTCCATCACCCAACTTGACGTTAGGCAAATAGTACGACAGTGATTCGTCTGTGTCCATAAACGCATTTCGAGAACTCCCAAACCCGTCCGGTCAAAAAAAAAAAAAAAACTCCCAAACCCGTGGGAATCTAGCAATTGCAGGATTTGGTGAACGTGCAAAACCATTGCAGCAAAAGATTCAATGGAGGACGTCCAACTGTATGAAAAAATTTGGCTGAAACGCAGGTTTCAGAGAGTTATGGACAGCTTCATCTTCTTTCTCCTTCTCTCGCTTCTTGGTCACAGGCTTATCACCCTCTCCACCCACTTCACTGTCCCCCGCTTTCTCGCCTTCTTATGCGAATCATGGTTTGCCTTCAACTGGTTTATTATCCTCAGCACCAAATGGGCAGCTGCACGCATCGACACCTTCCTCCATTCTCTCTCTCAACGGTAGCTGTACAAATGACCCCACTTACTTCACTGAACTGATTCTTATTTCCTTATTTGTCAAGTTCTACTCTTTTGAATAGGGTACCAAAGGTCGAGCTGCCGGCGGTGGACCTGCTGGTGACGACGGCGGACCCAGTGCTGGAACCACCCATCATCACCGTGAACACTGTGCTATCTCTGTTAGCTCTGGATTACCCACCTCACAAGCTAGCTTGTTACGTTTCCGATGATGGGTGTTCCCCTGTTAACTTCTATGCCCTCGTCGAAGCCTCTCGATTTGCTAAGCTGTGGGTACCTTTCTGTAAGAAATACAACGTCCAACACAGAGCTCCTCATAGGTTCTTTTCTGCTGAGCCTAACGGTGCCCAAAGACGACATTCCCAAGAATTCACACAAGACTCCCTACTGATGAAGGTAAAGTGTTGAAATGGTTATTTCGTGGTCAATTGTCAGAAAAATGATAATAGTGACTTTGTGTGTCGGGTTTTGTAGGAAGAGTATGAAAAACTAAGCCGTAAAATTGAAGATGTGAGCAGGAAACCAGAGCAGATTAAGCTTGAGGGAGAGTTTGCAGCTTTCAGGAATGCAGAGCGGAGAAATCACCAAGCCATAATTAAGGTATCTTAACCTTCTAGTATATCATTGTCGAGCTGTTTCGATTGTCTGATGATGCTCATATGTGACAGACAATTCTTGAAAAGGAACATGCTATTAGTGGGGGGCCTGAGTCATACATATGGCATAACACAAATTTCCTGTTATTTGTTCTCAATGACAAATGAAGGACAATGGCACATTCTCGAATAAAACAAAATCAAATAGTGTTCTCTATCAGATGATCAATTAAGTTATGGTTCAGAACGGTCCGTACTTGGGAGTAAATTTAATGGCATGCGTGCGTGAATCGATGTTAGTTCTCTGCCATTGATTAATTAAATTATGGTTCATGAGGACCAGGTTATTATTTGGGAGAACAAGGAAGGCCAATCTGGTGGATTGCCCCACTTAATCTACGTATCAAGAGAGAAGAGACCACAGCATCCTCATCACCACAAAGCTGGTGCCATGAATGTTTTGGTAACACCTTGTTTTCTTCTTTTAATACGTTGGCATCTTTATTCTCTCTTATAAAATGACATATTCGCAAACACCCTCAAATTTTCATTTCTCCTGCTATAAAAAAGTGTGATATGATGATTATCATGTGTAGACCAGAGTGTCAGGGTTGATGAGCAACGCTCCCTACATGTTAAACATAGACTGTGACATGATGGTGAGCAATCCAAAGATTGCTCAGCATGCCATGTGCATATTTCTGGATCCCAAGGGCCACGAAGAAGTCGCATTTGTTCAGTGCTTTCAGCAATTTTACGATGGCCTAAAAGATGATCCCTTTGGAAACCAGTTGGTCGCTGCTTCTTCGGTGCGTTTAAATTCATATTCACTTTTCAAAAGCAAAAGGACATCATCGATTCTCTGTTAATTTACAGCCATGCAACGCGTATTAATTTTCTTCCTTGTCCTTGTGAAATGCAGTACGTACTAGTTGGACTTGCAGGGCTTCAAGGACCCTTTTACTGTGGAACCAATTGCTTCCACAGAAGAAAAGTTATTTACGGCCGTTACCCTGATAACACGCAGCTTCAAAATCAAGGTCATTAATTATTTGAACTCTAGTACATGCATGATAGTCGTGATTAATTAATTGCTACATCTTATCTTTAACATACGAGCTAATTTACTAATCTGAGTAGAATAAAAAAACTAATTAAGTTAATTATTTCTAACAAATAGGTATTATCTTTTTTAAAATATTCTTACTAATTAAGTGTATTGGCTAGAACTACTATTATTATAAGAACTACTTTAAAGAAAAGATAAATATGAGAGACAAAATAAATTAGAATCTTATATTTAGAACTAAAATAAAAGTCAAACAAGTTTTTATATTAAGAATTAGAGGGAATAATTTTTATAGGCATCTGTCTAAGAATCTCGGACATGTTATCATTTTACATCTTTTGCAGCAAAATTGTCAGACAAGAAACTGGAACAGAAGTTCGGAAGCTCGAAGGAATTTGTTAAATTAGCAGCCCAAGCCTGGGAAGACAACCCATGTTCTAGTTGTAGTAATGTTATTACTCCTTCCACGTCTCTAGAGGCTGCAATCCAAGTTTCTAGTTGTGAATATGAATATGGCACTGCTTGGGGTAAACAGGTCAGTATCAAATTCATCAATTAAAGCATATTATAAATATGCCAATTAACTTAATTTCAATTGCTACATAAGAAGCTCTCAACACAAAGAAAAAGGTTGAAATTTTCTTCTGAGAATCACACAACTATCGTCTCAGAAGAATCATACTCTGCGTTATGACTTAATTATTTGGAAGTTCAGGTGGGATGGTTATATGGGTCATTGGCAGAGGATCAACAAACTGGATTGAGCATCCATAGAAGAGGTTGGAGGTCAGAGTGCTGCACACCTGAGCCTATTGCTTTCACAGGTTGTGCCCCTGGAGATCTCATATCCTCAATGGTACAAAAAAGAGATGGGCTTCCGGCCTGCTTAGAGTCTTTTTGGGCCCCCAAAGTCCCTATTTGGGCCTCCTCTTCGGTAAGCTGCAACTCAGGCAGTGCCTGGGCTATTTATATCTTATCCACTGGGGCCTCCACGCTTTCCCTGAAACATGCTATGCCGCTGTGCCTGCGTATTGCCTCATAACCAACTCCACTTTCTTACCCAAGGTCAGCTTTTCGACACTAACTGCCAAACAATTTTTTATCCCTCAATTTCAAGGAATAATTAAGAAGATTCATATTAAATTTTCAGGAACCTTGGTTGTGGATTTATGTTTCAGTTTTCGTGATATACTGTGTATACAGTCTAATAGAATACTTGGCAATCGGGTTATCAGTCCGAACATGGTGGAACAATCAGAGAATGAGAAGAGTAATGGCCATGACTGCTTGGTTTGTGGGTTCTCTAAGTGCCATAGTTGAGATGTTGGGGGCTTCTAACACAGTGTTTGACATAACACAGAAGGAGCCACCAACTTGTTCGGCTTCTGATACAAACGCAGGAAGGTTCATCTTCGACGAGTCTCCAATGTTTGTGCCAGGAACCACTATGTTGCTGGTTCAACTCACTGCTTTGGCGATGAAATTATTGAGGTTGGATCCATCGGCAGAGAAGAATGGGAATGGAAGTGGGGTTGGGGAGGTATTGTGCAGTGTGTACTTGGTGGTTTGCTTGTGGCCCTTCTTGAAAGGACTATTTAGGAAAGCACAATATGGGATTCCCATGTCAACAATCTTTAAGTCAGCTATTCTGGCTTTTCTCTTCGTGCACTGTTCTATAAGCGTCACTGCCACCATCAATTAATATGTTGGTCCATTGACAATCTCTTGTTTATGTTCTACTTCCTTCTTGTTATTGGAAGCAGCGAAGAAAGTGAAATGGAAATGGAGAGAGTTGTTTTGTCGTTCGTGCATGGTGGTGTGTTATTGGCCTTTTCTGAAAAGAGAGAATATGGAATGCCATGATCAAGGGTTTTAATGTCTGCAACTCTGGCCGTGTTCTTTGTGGTCCTTTGTACTTCTATCATCACTACTTTATGTGTTGCTGATCCCTCTTATTCATCTCAATCTCTTCTCTCATCTCTTCACTTTCATTTTTTCAGCAGCATATTTTACTTTACTTCATAAAAGCTAAAGCTCCTTTTCACTCGATTTTGGATCTCATATGCTGTGCAATGTAAGGTAATGCTACGTAATAGAATTTTAATCATTATGGATCTTAATGAGTATGTTTGGTAATGAAGATTGATACGGTGGGGGACAGAATCACAGGGTGCAGGATTTTGAATGGGGGCAATCGATGGCCAGCCACTGGGGGTGGGAGCTTCTAGGCATAACCCCAAAAGATATCAAGAGATGGAAATGGCGAGTCGTTTAAATAGAAAATGTCTTAACCAAGGATTCGTTCGGAATTCGGATTAACAATGATTCTGAAAACAATAAGAATTTATAATTTTGAAAGATCAAATTAATTTTGATAAATTTAAATTTAATATATTGAATCAGCTGATTTTTAATTGAATAATCAGGCTAGAAATTAACTTATTAGTTTTTTAACTCTAAAATTTTTTTTCCAAAAAATGATAATATTAAAATCTTAAATGTTGATAAAATATTCTTAAATACTAACATATTAAGTTTAATTTTCAAAACATCCATGATTGTTACCAAAAATCATCATTAAAACCTAATGATTTTAGGGTTAAAGGACTAAATATATGTTTTTTAAAGTTAATGGATCAAATTGAAACATTGTACAAAGTTAAAGGACCAGATGTATACTTTAGCTAATAGTATTAAATATCTCGTCAGTTATAAATTTGCATTTATGTAAATAGTAAATACTCCTAATTCAACTAATAAATTTGCGTCATATGTAGATATGATGTAAATTTGATGAGCTTCATAATAATGACAGAAAAAAGAGTTGGTTCTTGGATCCAATCCCGGAAAATATATAATGTAATCCTAAGTCTATTGATCGCACAACATTTACATGGAAATGCTTATTGCTAATCGAAGACTAAGCACACTTGTTGCATATGTTAGATAGAATGACTAGTTAATAAAATGATCACACCGTTTTCACACAACAAAGAAAAAAATATATATAATGACATGGTAAGAAGCACTGAGAAGGAAAATTTAAAATATTCAGATTTGCTTCGTCTTTTTGGCTAGAAAGCGGCACTGTCCCGTGATCCCAAGATATTTGTACGTATTCCCTCTAGTACTAAGCATAAAATTTTAACATACCTTTTCTTTTAAGTTTATAATTTTTTTTTCTTGAACTATCCTTATTATGACACATATTAAAGGAAAATTTTTGTCAATAAGATATTTTTCAATCCAATAGCTATTGACCATATCACAACCCCCCCATTAGTTGCTCTTTTTACCAATAGGTTTAAAATTTTATTACAAGTTCATCAAAATCTAAAAAATTATTTAAACTAGTTATCTATAAAAAAATTTGCGTTATTTTTTTAAAAATGTCTTTTTAATAAATTTTATTGAAAATATCTTATTGGCAAAAATTTTCCTTTAACGATTATTTTGGTCAGAAATATAAGATCTTAATCTACTTTATCTCTAATATTTATACATTTTTCTAAAGTAATCCTTTTAATAATGACAGTTCTAGCCAATATACTGGATTAGCAAGGATATTTGAGAAAAGATAACACCTATTTATTACAAATAACTAACTTAACTTATTTTCTTAATTTTCTCAAATTAATCAACTAACTTTTATAATTATAGTAATTAATAAGTGTTAATAACTTAATATGTTATGCTCAGTAGCTATTATATTGTGCTTCATACCTAACCTATGGTTATGGTCAAAGTTTGCAATTATCTTTTATACTATTTTGTGCTATTTTATTGAAAAATTTTAGCGACTTAATAGTTTTATACTCCTCTGGTCTTAAATATAAGACCATTATACTAAAGGTCTTATATTTAAGACCGGAGGAGTATATATTTTGGTGAGGTTATATATTTTTTAGAAACTAAAATGATGGGATCAAAGCCTGCATTTATTGACCTCTGTCGCAAATTGCCTAGCCGCCATTGGTGGCAGCCCCTGCTGATGGGCGAGGCTGTTTTTTTTTTCTTGCCCTCAAAGAGAGGCAATATGGTCATTTTATTCAATTTATGAAATGAGATTTTAATGATCGAAATTTTCTGAAAATTTGTCCTTTTTTTTGGGTTGTGACTGTTTTAATTTTTAAGTGTATTTTATTGCCCCCCAGTATAACCTTAAGCTATCCATTCATTAATCAAAGGTTGAAGTATGTCAATAATGATATATTGTTTAGAGGAAGAGGTAGGAAGACCACAGTTTTCTAAATTAGTAGACTGAACAATTTCTTTGACATGAGGTCTTTGGGTGGAGATCAGATTTCTAACGTTTTTAGTGACACGATTAGTATGGTGGTAAGGACTATTCAACAATTTTTAGGGATTATTAATTATCTTAGGGATTTTATCCCTCATATGTCTAATCACACTAGCAAGCTATCCAAACTTCTCAGTGGGGGACAGAGCAGATCTCAGCTGTCAAAACTCTCAAAAGAATTGCACAGCAACCACCTTCTTTAAAGATCCCTGACAAAGGACTACGGATCCTCCAAACTAATGCCAGTGATGACTCTCAAGATTTGTATCATACCTAGCAAGCTGCAAGTCAATCCATGCGTCAAATTTATGAAGTCTGTCTCTCTATTGTTCTGGAGGAAGGTCATCAAAAGTGAACCATAGACCCATAGTAGGTTTGTAGTCTGTCCTTCTAGGCTTAGACGTATGAAGGACAAATGGTTCTTCATCAAAAAGATTTTCAACTGTAGAATCTGGTTAGCAAGGATCTCCTTGTAGTTAGCATGATAATGCTTTTCTAGCTCCTTGAATTGTCTGCTTGCATATCCACAGTAGAATCTCTTTCCATTTATTTCTTCAATAAGGATAGCTCCCCAAAACTGTGGTTTTCCTGCCTCTTCCTCTGAACATTATGTCACTGTTGACATACTTCAACCTTTGATTAATGAATGGATAGCTCAAGGTTATACCCATCTCTATATAGGTGCTGTATACCTTATTATTACACTCCATGGGAGAAAAGGATTTCCACCCACTGCTAAAGTTGCTCTAGTTGATATTACCTATACTTTCTATAGTAATGCTTTGTGGGTTGATCTTCTGAGTGGATATCCAATTGCCAAAAACCAGCTTTAAGATCAAACTTGGAAAAGATTTTTGCATGTCTAAGATGAACTGTAAGTGAACTAGGCTTTGGTAAAAGGAATTTGTCGTCTTGGAGGAAAATATTGAGAGGTTTATAGTCAATGACTAACCTTTTCTAACACTTCCAGATTGTTTTAATGATCAATGGAGATGAAAATATTGAATCTGTCATCGAAGAACAACATACTCAGGATAAAAAAACACAATATGTTCTTCCTTTCTCTAAAGATAAAGAAACTGATTCTGAATCTTTATTCCAAGAAGATGATGATCCTCAAGGGACAACGAGCCACGTTATGACTCTTAACTTTGAATATCAGATCTAGGATCACTGAAAAGATTGTCACTAAACACTCATTCATGGATCGTGGTCAGATTCTATTTTTGATACACCGGATCCTCTAAAACAGCCAAGTGTTAATGATTTGGAAATCACCAATGAATTCCTTGTGAATGAGTCCCAGAAAAGTTCTTGTATTATCAACTCTGGCTGCTATTATCTTCTGTTAATCACTAAGACTTTGAAACCTTCTCTTAATGTTACAGTTACTGCTGATTCAAAAACATTCAAGATGGAATGAATTACTCAAAAGAGGATTGATATTCAATTCTTTTTATTCTATGGATGAAAGCTTTATTTTCCTTATTATCTGTCTTTTTCTCCGGGCAATAGCACATTGTAATCGCCTGAGTATTATCTTTGAATACTTAAATACATTTGTCTGCTTTTTTATTGATAAAGACGCGTGACAGAAAGTTGACGAAGGAATAAAATATTCCAATGTCTATAAAATAAATGGTACAATTAAAAATATACCACCACAATTTACCTCAAATTTCGCAAACAGTAAACCTCTTTTATGCCTTATCATGTAACCAAATTCCGACCCGGAATTAGATACCGAAGCGTCTTCCAGACTTCCCCATTTTAACTTGAAATTTGGCAAATTTCACTACTCTGATTTCTGTCTACTCTCCATTAGTGAGCTGCGAGTATACCCATTTGGGCATACGACAATTGTAAGATTTGCGAAACCATTGCAGAATAAGATTCAATGGAAGACGTCCAACTGTATGAAAAGATTTGGCTGAAACGCAGGTTTCAGAGAGTTATGGATAGCTTCATCTTCCTTCTCCTTCTCTTGCTTCTTGCTCACAGGCTTATCGCCTTCTCCACCTACTTCACTCCCCCTTGCTTTCTCGCCTTCCTATGCGAATCATGGTTCACCTTCACCTGGTTTATTATCCTGAGCACCAAATGGACTCCTGCACGCGTCAATACGTTCCTCCACTCCCTCTCTCAACGGTATACATGGATTAGCTCGCTCACTTCATTTAGCTGATTCTTGTTTTCTTATTTGTCAAGTTCTTCTCCTGTGAATAGCGTACCCAGGGAGGATCTGCCGGCGGTGGACCTGTTGGCTACAACGGCGGACCCAGTGCTGGAGCCACCCATCATCACGGCGAACACAGTGTTGTCTCTGTTGGCACTTGATTACCCATCTCACAAGCTAGCTTGTTACGTTTCCGATGATGGGTGTTCCCCTGTTACATTCTTTGCACTTGCCGAAGCCGCCCGATTTGCTAAGCTGTGGGTACCTTTCTGTAAGAAATACAATGTCCAACTCAGGGCTCCTCTTAAGTTCTTTTCTGATGAGCCCACTGGTGCCAATAGCCAGCAACACTCTCCAGAATTCACACAAGATTTTTTACAAATGAAGGTAGGGTGCTAAAATGATGTTAAACAGAAACACAGGGCGGTGAACATCAGGTCTCTATCACTCTCTCTGTATGATTGCACAGAATTGCTTACTGATGATCGATCGTACTTGAACAATCCCATAATTTGAGTCAATTAAGTGTTGGAAAAGTATTGAATAATGGTTTCTTGTGTTCGGTTTTGCAGAAAGAGTATGAAAAACTAAGCCGTAAAATTGAAGATGTGAGCAGGAAACCAGAGCAGATTAAGTTTGAGGGAGAGTATGCAGCTTTCATGAACGCAGAGCGGAGAAATCACGGAGCCATAATTAAAGTATCTAAACTTGTATCATCGAGTAAAGCATCTAATATACATGAATCATTTTCTCTGCTCTTTCCATTTTAATTTATGAATCGATCGGTAGGTTATATGGGAGAGAAGGGAAGGCCAATCTGATGGATTGCCCAGCTTAATCTACGTATCAAGAGAGAAGAGACCACAGCATCCTCATCATCACAAAGCTGGTGCCTTGAATGTTTTGGTAACATCTTTTCTTTGGTCTTTTAATACCTCGGCCTTTTTGTTTTGTCTTATAAAACATCCTCAAACTTGGGTTTCTCCTGATGATAAACTATTATAATGTGTAGACGAGAGTGTCAGGGTTGATAAGCAATGCTCCCTACATGCTGAACGTAGACTGTGACATGATGGTGAACAATCCACAGATTGTTCAGCACGCCATGTGCATATTCTTGGATCCCAAGGGCCACAAAGAAGTCGCATTTGTCCAATGTTTTCAGCAATTTGATGATGGCTTAAAAGATGATCCTTTTGGAAACCAGTGGGCTGCCGCTTCTTCGGTGAGTTTAAATTCAACTGCACTCTTTCATTAAAGAAACAAACCCCCCTTAATTTCTGTCTTTTTAGAGGCATGCACTATTGCCGGTTAAAATGAGCAAGTTTAAGAACTGAAGAGGCTTATAGAAAGCTTAGGGCTCCTTTGGGTTGGCAATTATATGAGCACGTTTCATATAAGCATGTAAGCCAAGATAAAACTTATCTCACATATTTATCCTATATTTCATAAATCATAATTGAAAAACTGCTTATAAGTTATTTTAAGTGGACCTGTATTGTTTCTTGTTTTGTGAAGTGCAGTACATATTAGTTGGATATGCAGGCCTTCAGGGACCCTTTTACTGCGGAAGCGGATGCTTCCATAGAAGAAAAGTTATTTACGGGCGTTACCCTGATCACACTCCGCATGAAAATCAAGGTCTGATTTGAACTCTTGTACACACACACACACACACACCACTTACAGATTCACTATATATCTTCATCAGGTTTGCAGAAGATCGTAATTATTTGTTCCCTACAGGCTTCTAACCAAGAAACTTCATAATGCTTATCATTTGGCATCTTTTGTAGAGGAATTGTCAGACGAGGAACTGGAACCAAAATTTGGAACTTCGACTGAATTTATTAAACTAGCAGCTCAAGCCTGGAAAGACAAGACACATTTTAGTAGCAGTAATATTATTTCTCCTTCTACGTGCTTGGAGGCTGCTATTTATGTTTCTAGTTGTGAATATGAATATGGCGCAGCCTGGGGGGAACAGGTCAGCATCAATTCAATCAATTTCACATCAAAGCTAGCCTACTTAAGAAGCTTTCCATCTCGGCATAATCATATACGCTATCTTGGTTTATTACTATTTTTATTAAATTATTATATGGAAGTTTAGGTTGGATGGCTATATGGATCAGTGGCCGAGGATCAACAACTTGGATTGAGCATTCATAGTAGAGGTTGGAGGTCAGAGTGTTGCACGCCCGACCCAATTGCTTTCATAGGCCGGGCCCCTGGAGGTTTTACATCCGCAATGATCCAACAAAAGAGATGGGCTTCTGGCCTGCTTAGAGTCTTGTTGGGTCCCCAAAGCCCCTATTTGGGCTTCCTCTTCGGTGAGCTGCATTTCAGACAGTGTCTGGCCTATCTATGGCTCATCCACTGGGGCTTATATGCCTTCCCTGAAACAACCTATGCTGCTTTGCCTGCATATTGCCTGATAACCAACTCCACTTTCTTACCCAAGGTCAGTTTTTCAACACTAACTACCAAACATTTCAGTATCCCTCAATTTCAAGGAATAATTAAGGAGATTCATATGGAATTTTCAGGAACCTTGGCTATGGATTTTTGTGTCAGTTTTCGTGATATACAACATCTACAGTCTAATAGAATACTTGGCAATCGGGTTATCAGTCCGAGCATGGTGGAACAATCAGAGAATGAGAAGAATAATGGCCTTGGGTCCTTGGTTTGTGGGTTCTCTAAGTGCTATAGTTGAGATGTTGAGGGCTTCTGAAACAGTGTTTGATATAACACAGAAGGAGGCACCAGCTTGTTCTGGTTCTGATACAAACGCTGGAAGATTCATCTTTGACGAGTCTGCAATGTTTGTTCCAGGAACCACTATGTTAGTGGTTCAACTCAGTGGTCTGGTGATGAAATTATGGAGGCTGGGTCCAGCAGCAGAGAAGAGCGGGAGCGGGAGTGGGAGTGGGAGTGGGAGTGGGTTGGGGAGGCGTTATGCAGTGTGTACTTGGTGGTTTGCTTGTGGCCTTTCTTGAAAGGGCTGTTTGGGAGGGCACAATATGGGATTCCCATGTCGACGATTTTCAAGTCAGCAGTTCTGGCTTTTCTCTTCGTGCACTGTTCTAGAACTAGCATTGCCACCATCACTTGATGTCCTGCTCCATTAACGTTCTCTTCTATCCTGCTTCCTCATTGCATATCAAGTGTTTTGAAATCACTATACCCGAACGTGTCCCGGGGGGATGGGGAGACAATTCTTAATGTATTATAAATAACTCGGGAAAATTCATGCAATATTTGCCCAATGCGTATTTTTGTTTTTCAAAGTTTGCGTCAACGAGTGTGTGTGTGTGATTCAGCATCCAGTTAGAAAAAGGTAAAAAATCATAACATTATGTCCCAAAATCAAAACTAACACAAATGACATTGTCTCTCGGTCAGCAATATGTTGCATCTTTTAATTCAAATCAATAGATATATACTACCTGGTAATTAAAAATTAGTTGACTAATTTGAATAGATTAAAAAGATTAATTAAGTTAGTTACTTATAATAAATAGATGTTATCTTTATTAAAATATTTTTATTAATAAAGTGTATTAATTAAAACTATTATTATTATAAGGATTACTATAAAAAAATAGAAAATATAAGAGACAAAATAGATTGAGATTTTATATTTAGAATAAAAATAAAATTCAAACTAGCTTAGCAGTATATTTTCTATGGAAGTGTGATCTTTTCCTGTGATCTCTCTCCTACCGTCACTATGCTTGATATGCTTAGCTCATGAAACTAATGTGGGTCTTGTGAGTTCGATAAATAAGAATAATAAGACCTGTTTAAAAAGATGACATTTTCCTGCTATTACTCTCTCATTGTCTTGAATCATTTGTCGCTACTAAAGAAACTCATGAGAGCGCATATTTTTAACCTATACCAAAGCTTAATATTCAAATGCTCATAGATATGGGTAGAATTTGGAAAAAAGGTTCCAATGCAAAGTATTTATTAAAAAAACCGCTACGTCAACAGCGAATTCAAGATTAGTTGTCTTTATTTTTTTTTTCTTTTTAAAGTATTACAATTGTTTCCTTCATTGTTGATTTACGCAAATTTTTTTTTATCATGAATTGTTGATAAATCTCAGGAAATTATAGAATAAAATTTACGGATAATTACCTATCAATTAGTTTAGTCAACGAAGTCATGATGAACTATGACGTACGAGATAAATATAAAAGTCACCGTATTAATTGCATTTGTAACAGAGATTGAAATTGTTGGCTGGAAAGTGAGACCCAAGTCGGAGACGGGGTCAATTCCACTGCGTGTCTCTCTTCGTATAAATAAATAATAGATTAACTAGTGGGCTAGAGTCAGAGATGGACATAAATTGAGGGAGATCGTGGGGGAAGCAAACGAAGGGGAGGCAAGTAGCTTCTGGGGTGGTGAAAACTGCACGCGGCTCCCTGCAATAGCATCGATTTCAGTTCAATTTTCACACTCCGAACTATTATTTTCTTCTTTGTATTTTTTTCCCATCTCAAAGAGGAGGGGAGTGTGTGAATCAGATAGATGGCTATGAATCAATCACGGGTATCTTGTAGTCCAGTTCTGTTGAAGATGGGTTTAGGGGTGGTGGCGCTTTGCATCGCCGGCTACATTCTGGGTCCTCCTCTGTACTGGCATTTCATGGAAGGTGTTGCTGCACTGAAGCACTCCTCTTCCACTTGTGCGCCCTGCGTCTGCGATTGCTCCTCTGAACCCGCCCTCTCCATACCCCAAGGTAATTTTATTCCATGGTATATTATCCTTGCTTTCTTGGTTCTGGATCTGGTCAGATCTCTTGTCGATATGGGGTTCTGTGTCTTGCTGGAGTTAATTTTGAATCCTAGCCTTGTTAACTATCTCTCGACAGTTTGAGTTTACATAAAGTTACGTTTCCTGATTATGTATATGCTCTCGTAACTTTCTTGTCTGCTGGATAAACCATCATGGGGCAGATTGAAGATCTCAGTCATACATTAGGGCACACATTGGTAATTCAATTCTGTGCTGTTTTGATCGAATTCAGGAGTGTTAAAAAATAAAATTTATGAGATCTAGCGTTAAGGGACTTCTATATAATTATGGGCATAAAGTCTCCTTATTTGGATGCGTGCTTCAATTGATCGAGATTCCTTTGACTTGGGCAGATCTAGTTGCACGACCAGTTTAAACTTTCACTTTGGGACTACAATTGAAATAATCATTTTTGGGTCTTCCGAACTATCGTGCCTCTCTTTAGCTTAAACTTATGCTGTCTAATGCCGTCTGTCTCACTTCTTTAAGTGATAACCTAATGCTCATCCCCACTGCGCCACGGGTCCCGTCATGTAATCCTTGACAGAGTATGAGTAATCGTGGGGGAAAATCTGTTATATGTACCCTTGTCTTCTGCAAGCTTAGTCATGCATAATCGGCAATGTAGCCACTGTAATTTAACATCCCCGTTTGAATATGCAATATCCAGCACTTAAAGAATTTATGAGTTAAGCGAAAAGCTGTCAAGTGCGCAACGGTTTCAATCATGTGTCATCATGCAAGAGTGTAAGGCTGGTGTCTTTTTTTTTTTTTGGGCCAAAAAGTAAGGCTGTATCCAGAAGAATCTATTTAGTATTTGAAGAGTATGCTGATGACTTTGCTAACTGCTCGCTTCTCTATGTTATACGGATCAGAAAAATACGGCCTTTTTCAGTGAGATTTGATCTGTTCAAAGTTTCATACTTCACGCGAATAGTTTGAGGAGACTGGTTGGCATAGCTTAGAACTATGATATTAATGAAAGAGAAAATACTTAATGAAGTGCCGAGAAACATTTTTGTGTCCAAAACGATTACCAACCAGTTACTTTCCCAATTGTGATTACTTTGAAATATTAACCTAAAATCCCTGACCTATCAATTTTCATTTCTGATTCGTTGCTTCTCAATAATTATAATTGCAAATCAATGACACCTTAAATTATAGCTTCCTTTTTTTTTTTTGGCTATTAATGCAAGTTGTGGTATGCTGTAATGCTGCTAATTGAACTTGTACTTATTTCTTTCTCGTTGTCTGTTAATTGTGCAGGGCTTAGCAATGCTTCATTTGGAGGTTGGTTTCTTGTTCCTTTATAAACTCCACTTAAGTTTCTCAAACTGATACAGTGTACAATGTGCATAAACAACTCAATCGGTACTGTTGAAACTTTTCTGTTTGACTCACCCATGCATGATGGAAGGAGCACAAGTAACATAGTTCCTCTAACTTTATGGTGTAAGATGGTGTGCTAGTTCTTCTCCAGCTGGGCTTGGACCATCTTTTAGGATCATAAATCTCCCATTTTTACTGATGGTTTTCCTTTTAAAACATAGCTACAAATAATCATGCTTCATTTGTTGATCACACAGTGCCTGTAGCCCAGTAGCTCTGTCTGTCAATCAGGTACTCATGTAACAAGCTAAACAATATTTTGGTGCTAAACGACTGACCCAAAAGTTTCTCTGTGAGACGTAAATCATCTAATGTGGGGGGGGGGGGAATGAAGGTATCAGACCAGCAAGGATTTCTGTATCATTTAGAAGTTGAATTAGACTTGCTCAGATTACACATTGCTTCACAGTGAGTTTGTCCTAATGCACATAATATACAGAAATTTTAGACTTTAGAAATTTACTGATTACAGTCTCCTGAAATTTGACACAAAAGATCGAGCATTTCTCATTTTGGCTTTATTGGTATTCTCTTGATCCAACTCCCTTTACCAAGTACTGTTTCCTGTTTTTGCGTGATTGGAAATGTTCAGATTGTGCAAAGCATGATCCAGAGGTGAGTGGAGACACGGAAAAGAACTTTGCGGAGTTATTGTCAGAAGAGCTAAAATTACGAGAAACTGAAGCTCTGGAAAGTCACCGACGTGCTGACATGGCTCTGCTTGAGGCTAAGAAAATTACATCTCAATATCAAAAAGAAGCAGACAAGTGTAATTCAGGGATGGAGACATGCGAGGATGCCAGGGAGAAAGCTGAGGCAGCATTAGCGGCACAAAAGAAGTTGACAGTGTTGTGGGAACTGAGGGCTCGTCAGAAGGGATGGAAAGAAGGGATCTCCAAGTCTAACGACCAGTCTCAGGGAAAAGTACAGACTGCTTAGAAACATTACATGGTCTTCAATGGAATGATTGTTGCATACTAGCTTTTCCGCTACGAGATTAGTTACAAGTCTTGATAGATTCCATATACAAGCAAGCTCCTCGTAAATGTCAAGTGTGAGAAGCTTGTGCTGATGTTTTTCGGTTACTTCTGCTCCTCTGGATGTTGTGAGCTGGAAATTGTTAAAAAGGTGGGATGAAAGGGTACTACGTCGTAAGTATACTTATAAGTTATTATAACTTCTTTTTTATTTCTGAAGTCCCCTTTATTGGCTACTGGTTCAAATAAGTAAATAACCGTGTACTCATTCATTCAAGAATAGGAAATTGAAGCTGGTTTTGAAACTGCAATATTATTTTGTCTTCCAAGCCTCAAATCTCTCGTTCGTATTAATCACTCAATCCCTTGTCAAATATGTACTCTTCCTGTCCTTAATATAAGATCCATTTAACTAATTTGATTAGATTAAGGAAGTTAGGTAAGTTAGTTAATTATAAGAAAAGTAATATATTTTTCCTAAAATACCATAGTTATCTTTCTTAATACCCTTCCTTTCTCTTATACTTAATTATGGTTGAAGGAGTATCCATAGGGGTAATTTAGAAAAAATTGATAGATATGAGGAATGAGTCTTATATTTAGGATCAAAACTAACTCAAGGATTGGACCTTATATTAAAGACCGGAGGAGTATTACATTATACTCGTCCATTTTTAGAGGGAAAAGAAATACTCAGAAACTTTATTTCTTATTAAGCGGGTAATATACAGGGCTGGAGCTCGAGCAACCGTCTTTCCATAAAAGGATGCCTTCTATCAAAGGCCTTTAATGATATTTCACCTCATTTATAATAATCTGATATTGCAAGTATAGCCAATGCAACCATTATAAAGAATACATATGCTTGTAAAATTCGCAGTAACCGCTATAATTGAGAACAAGCAGCCAGCGCCTGATCTCTTGACCATCAGCATCTCGGACGTCATCACACTAACCCCAAACCAACAAATCCTGACCCTTCATCATTTGGCCTTCTGGACGGCCGTGATTGAAGTTGCATTCCCCTTTATGGAATCGTATCTGCGAAACATGTGGGCCACAATGAAGGACGCAGTGAGGGTGACCACATCTTTACCGGCACACTGTTTGTTGGACTCGCTGGGCGACCCGGATTGAGGCCCGTTCGACCAATACAAGTAGTCTAACAACTGCACGCCCCCTCCTGTGAACCGGTCCGGTCTGAAGCTCTCCGGGTCATCGAACACAACCGGGTCCCGCATAACCAGCTTCTGGTACCCACAGAGCAGCTCGCCCTTCTTGATCTCAAACGCCGAGTCATGCGAGCACAGCCGGAAATCCTTCCTGGCTCGGCCGTATTGAAGCGGAACGGGCGGGTTTAGCCGGAGAGTTTCGTACACTACGGATTGAATGAGATGCATCTCTTTGACCGAGTCGAGGCTCAGGGTGGGCCCGCCCTTCTCCCTCGCTTCGGTCCTCAGCTTCTCCTCTAACCCGGTTTCGTCACTTGCTATTGTGTCTATCAAACCGGGTAGGAAAACCGAAAACCCACCAAACGCATTGAAACCCAGCACGAACAGCAAGTTGTGAATCACTTCGTCTTGACTCAACCCGAACTCAGTCTCACCCCTTGTGATCACTTCTTTACCTGTTTCTCGTGTTCCATAAACACACCATCAGCATAGGACAATCAATCAAAGCATGCTTTCGTTTGGCTCAGAAATCAAGTTGAAAATGGTGTTCTGGATATTTGATGCGAAGTTACCTTCTTTTTTGATGAATTGGTAGAGTTTATTGTAGTCCCCGCTAACAAGGAAGAAAGGATAGGCAAAAGAGTGGAGGAAAATCTCTTCTAAAGGTTGAAGAACGCCGATAGGGACGGTGGGGAGGATCTGGAGGGCGAGCCACCGGTCGAGCATTGCGTGACCGGACTTGGCGATATCGGGGTCGCATGAAGCATCGGCGCCGGCGAGCACTTTGCAGAGGAAAGCGAAGAGGCACCGCTGAAGTGGGAAGATGTAACCGGCGGAGCTGGATTTGGAGACCGTTGATTCAATGTCATCCCACATCACGTCAAGATTGGATGCCAGTTCGGTTGCCCATATGCCGGAGCTCCGTTTCAGGACATCCATGATGAACTTCTTCACCTGCACGAATTCACCTCAGACACAGATCACACGTGGCACCATATCATTGGCTGGCTGCGGAGTAAAACTTAGTCCGTAAATACTACTCCTCCGATCTTTAATATAACACCCATTTAATTAATTTGATTAGATTAAGAAAGTTAAATAAGTTAGTTAATTATAAGAAAAGTGACACATTTTTCTTAAAATACCATAATCATCTTTCTTAATACCTCCTCTTCTTCTTCTACTTGATTATAGTTGAGAGAGTATCCATAGAGGTAATTTGGAGAAAATTAATAAATATGAAAAATGAGTCTTATATTTAAAACCAAGACCAATCCAAAAATTAGGTCCTATATTAAAAACCGGAGGAGTAATTACCTTACTTAACCGCGTAGGATCAATTTTTCAAGGAGGTCAACAGTTCATTTACCCATCACACGACAACCCCAGATTTCTCTGAATTTTGATCACCGTCAAATATTTATCAACTTCTCCACTTCCCAGAAGTTACGAGCACGTCATTCCGCTAATGGGAAATGTCGAGCTCCCACAAGAGTGGACCGTAAGACACACGCTAAACTGATGTTCATTTATTAAAAATTTTAAATCATTGGCCTTTTTTCAAAAAAATAATTTTATTTGTTGTGAAAATAAAATCTAGGCTAGGCTGGGAGATGATAATTTTGTATCATTGTTTTCGTGGTCCTCATCAAGCAAACACGATGGTCCAGACCTGACACGTGACTACTTTCCATTTCATATTATTGTCAGTTGTCACCCATCACAGCAGTGTCTTTACTAGAACTCACCCTCTGCAGTACCAAGTTTAGCTTCCTGCGTCCATTAAATATCCATTAATTACATTGGATTTACGGAAACGACTACTGTTCTGTTCTTAGGGCCAAAGTGTTATGCCTATTTTGCCCTTTTCTGCATTCTAAGCTCCACATCATGATAATTCCTTTGATTCCCCTGATCCTTGCCAGCACTACACGCTCTGTACTGTGATGGATTTACTCTTCAGTAATCATGCCTACTAAACTAGAAAATTTTACATCGTTGGAATTTAAGCCTTTATGATCAGTTAATGGATTGAACTCTGAAGTAAATTCTGCGAGTTGCATGCCAAAAAGGGAAAATTGTAGTTTGGAACGAAAAATTGGGACAGTGGAGGAAGAAAGATGATACGAACCTTGGGGTGTTGAGGCTCAGAAGTGTCCTGATAAACGCCGACCCTCATGTTGCCGGTGAAAGCGACGCTGGGCATGAAATCTCCGATGAGGACGTTCTTCTTGTCAATCAGGTCCACGTCGAAGAGATGAGCGAAGGATTTGCAGTCGAGCAAAGCGACGACGCTTGGGTTGACGTTGGTAAAGAAAGGGAAGGAGGGAGGGACATTGGTACGGAACACGGTGCTCTTGTACTTTTCGATCCGCTTCCTGAAGAAGGCTTCCGGCTTCTGGAACCAGAAGTAGTCTAAACGGTCGCTGAAAGGGCCGAGCAGCGGCCAGCCATAACTTCCGGGAACGGGCCGCACCGGCAAGTCGATGGATGAGGGCGGCGACGGAGCAACCACCGACGGCGATGACGGGGGTAGTGACATGGCTGGGGACATACCCATGCGGAAGGAAGGCATGTTATTGGGTCGGAAGTAGAGTCTGGGAATTTGGGAGAATGAGATTGTTGAATGCGATATGGGGAATCAGGAGTTCTATCCAGAAAAAACAATTTAACAGGGAAAAAAAAAAGATTGAATTTTGTAAATCTAAATTTCGATGATGTTCGAAAATGGAACGAGGTTGTGGGGCAGTCTCTTGTATAATTTCGAACTGATTCTAAAAGTAAATGTGACAGTGTTCAGACGGAAATTCGAGATGCTACGTGCTCATGTGATTTGGAAGCGCCGAAAGTAGGGCTGTGAAGGAGCCAACAACCCGAATAGTAACTCGATTGGACCCATCGGTAAATGATTTGATCCAACTCCAGAAAAAGCCCAAGAAAATAAAACACGGCCATCTCTCTCTCTTGACAAATGGTTCAAAATTTATCCAATAACTGATATGTTGCATTCCCGTGTCCTACTTATATTTATACAATTCAGATTTTTCTGACTAATTAAAATTTTAAATAGAGATTTTTTTACCAATTTTTTATAATTTTATGGCATGTACGATATAAGTATGTGGAAAAAAAAAAGTTATCTCAATTTATATAAAATTATTTTTTAAAATGCTTTTTAAGGTTCAAAGGAAAAGAACAACGTTGCGTCTTGTGTAATGAACAGTATCCACTACAGTTAGTCCTTATTTTATCTTTCATTTTGTAATCTACATTCTTGATTGTTTTTAATTAGAAATATGTATTATTACTTTTGGTCTTTAATACTAATATAAAAGTTAGTTGACTAATTTGATTAGATTAAAAAAATTAGTTTAACTAGTTATTTGTAATAAATAGATTTTGTCTTGTCTAAAATACTTTCACTAATCATATGTAGTAGATATAACTAACATTTAATATATGTAACTACTGCACTGATTGTTTTATCGAAAATATGAACAAATATGAGAGACAAAATATATTAAATTCTTATATTTAGAACTAATTTAAATGTCAAACTAGTCATTATATTAAAAACTGGATGTAGTACTAACCAAAATAATTATAATCTCAAATTTTTAATTATAAAAATGAAAACGTACGGAAAATTCATAAAAGTGTAATTGCTATGTTCATACTTCTTCCCCAGATTTGTAGTTATATTTTTCTTGGAGGAAGCAATTGATTTTTTTTTGAAGGGACTAAATGAAGTTTTCACTTTTCAAACCGCTATGTGTAATTTCATTTTGTCTTGTGGGCAATTGCCCCATAAGTCATTCAATTACAAAAAGAACAGTTTTTCACTTCAATGTTCCATTTTTTTAATTAAATTCTATCACCTCT